>NC_083561.1:36060790-36374246 GCF_019925205.1 Metopolophium dirhodum | reverse complement strand
AATTCAATGATAAATCATTGCACACGAAAAAGATTCTGAGCAAAGACGGTCTATCAGCCTATATTACTAAGTAGGTATAGGTATGATATAGAAGCTATTAAAGTTGTTTATTTATTACGATATTAACAATACAGTAGTTTAAATTAACTTTTGCCAAAAATATTGCATTTGAAAATGTCATTGTGTGTGTAAAATATAATAATATACTTTATAAGTTTCATATACCCACAAATAATATTTTTATTTTACAACAAAAAAAATAAATTCATTACACTTTGTTTAACTACCTATCCAATTTAGTCCGAATTTGGAATTTAACTTGAATATTTATGAAAAACTTGGGCATATATATGTTTTAGATTTGTTGGTTTCAATATTAATTACTAACAAGCAAACATTTTCAAGCCATAGCTATAAAAATTGAACATTTTATAAATTTTTAATTACAAAATAATTTGCAAATTGTCGTGATTTTGACAAATTTAGACAAAATTTTTTAAGTTAAATTTGCACCTATCATGTACCTATTTTCAATATTTTTGAACTGCTATTACAACAACTTATGAAGAACATTGTATTAAATTTTCAAGTTTCTTGATCGTGCCGACATTTTCTCATGGCAATAAATAGCTCAAAAACTGTCGAAATATTTTGAAAGTTTTTATTGCATGGCAAATGGTCATATAAACATTTTATGAAAATGTCAAATATCTACGAATATTCGGTTTTGGTTTACTACAAAAAAAACAAAATCGATTTTGACAAATACTTGTTTTGAGTAAAAATCCCCATTGTTTCTTAATTTGTTTTTGTTTTTCCCTACCTTTTTGAAAACTACTGAGCATTTTTTCCTTTTATAAGATTCGCTTTCCTACCAGAAAATATGTTATAGTGGAAAAGCATTTTTACTGCCTCAAAAGGTCTGACAGATAGGAATAAACACACATACATAGTTTAAAATTAACACATTCATGGCTCGGCTCAAAATCTATATAAGTACTAAGCTTCGATAGTGGAGTTTTGGGGGTTGAACCCCCTCACAAACTTTTTGACGTAAACATTTTTTTCTGATGTATTATAACTTTTTATCTGTAATTTATTTTAGTTATGGTTTATGAACCATCCTTGAATATATTTTCATTGTAGATGCCGGATTTAACTACCTATATATTAATATATTATAATATTTTAAAAGTAATATTAGTGATAAGTAGGCTACAATATTAATTTAAAACGTGTGTTTTCGATATTTTCTATATGATATCGATATGACGATATCGTACAACTTGTGATATCGCGATACAATATCGGAAAATCGGAACAATATCAATACACAAAATTGTATCGTTGCCCATCACAATAGATTCCTTTAATATCACAAAATATAATAGTACATTTTATAACTGTTGACTTCAATACTTACAAAAATATAAAAACTGCTGGTATAGTTAATCCACCACCGAGGAGGAAGTAAGCTCCTGGGAAAGTTTTCATTGTTGCTTTATAAAATGCACTGTACATCGGTACATATATCATTGGAACAAAAGCCTCAAAAACTCCTACAACAGCACTTACTTGACCTAAACAATTACATTTTTATCATAATTAAGTAAAATTATATTCCAATCGTTGCAACAGTTTAAAAATTACCAAGTTCGTCTGGAGTGACAAGTTTAGTAAATATAGATCTAGTTGCAATGGAACCAGCGCCATGAATAATTTCCACAACAGGGCCTGAAAAAATGTAATTATTAATTGTGTATTATAATTTCTAAAAATCTGCTATTGCGAGTATAAATTATTTACTTACCCAAATAAAATATGTATTTATTGGGTGCAAACGCGAAAACGAAACTACCAATGACTTTACTGACACATGCCATTGCAGCGATCAATGCGTCATCCATTTTCAACTTGTGATTGAAAATCCATAACGAAATTGATGTTCCTAAAATAAACGTTGTATAATGTGTTTTATATTAAATTAATTTTTTTAATTTGGTTTTAACAATATTTGGTTACATACCAATAAAACCAGTGACCATGGTAAATGTAGAAAAAATACTGTAATCGACTTCGTCCCAGTTAAATCGAATCCTGGTCGACAGGTACATAACTGACATTTCACCTAAAATGTATGATTAAAAAATGATAAGTTTTAGATTGTTTTAAACACATATTGTGATTGTTTTAGTATTTTTAGATGTGATAAAATGTTTAATATATCTGATATAGTGGAAGTGTAAAATATATAAATTTCAAATAATTTACTAACCTGTCATAGGACCCATTATTATCATTAGAACTATCATCATCATCAAAATCCTGAGCCTTCTGTTATCATTACCTCTTTTGAATGTTACTCTAAACGCATTTTTTATGTGTATTAAATCAAAAAATTCCTTAACATTTGTTGAGAATGACGGATTTTTAACGAATTTAGGGTCTTCACAAATGGCCTGTGTGTCGTTATTTTTTATATCTTTAAGACAAAAAAATCCATAAAGTATACCCATGAAGTATAAAGTGGAACATATTGAATATATTCCATAAAAACCGAGCTTTTGGTACAGAATACCAGACAAGGCTATACCGAAAGATATCCCTATGGTTAATGATAGGTTCAGCACACCTATTCTAAGAGTTCTCATTTTCACCTGAAACCATAATTTCAATATAATACGTGTAGGTAGTTATTTGTTCGAAATTCCAGAGGAGTATTGAAAAATATCAAAAACTGTGTACCAACCGTGGTTACGTCTGAAATGTACGTGAACACACCCATGAACATGATCATCCAACCACCCGTTAGTGACCCGGGCACGGATTCGACCAGACCGGCGATTTCCATCGGTAGTTCGTAAAAATAGAACACACAAACCAATAAGCCCAAGACCCGCACGAGCTCTCCAAAAATTGGCAACAACAGGACCGGTTTCCTCTTGCGGGTCCTGTCACTCCAGGATCCGACGAAAATCACGAATATACACGGTATGGTGTGCTGTATAACCGACTGCCACATTGTCATGTCGGTGACCAGCTCTTGGACTCTTGCCTCCTGGTCAATGGTGTAATTGGTCTTATTCCGTTGTTCCAACGCAGTGCAAATGGCGTCACTCATGTTTAAATTGACCCTACATGATTTCTGTAAGTTTAGGTTTTGCGTGGTGAGGTTGCCGAGCACACTTGACACGATGAAAAATGCGAGCAGCGGCTCCACCGTAATGTTGTTAATTATATATTTAACTTTTGAGCCTAAATTCAGTTTTTGCCATTTTTCGTGCTCTGCGTCCACTTCTTCGGCCATGTTGGTATCGTCGTTTATGGACTTTTTTGTGAGCTTCATTATTGTTTTGTTTCAATTTAGCTCATTTCGGAACAAACATCATTTAATACCTAAAAAAATAAAATACATCATAGTATTATACAAAATATTTTATATAATCATCATACAGAAAAATTATCTTAAAAAATATATACTATGCAATAGACGTCTTGAGTGCTATAAATAAATTAACAAAATTACTCAACACATAGAGTTCCAAGTGAATAAAAAATTACTATTTTAATTTGTTTGACTTGAAAATTTGATCTGCACGTCCAACTCTGTGTTGGACTTAAATAGAAATTATTGTTGATAGTTACTTATACAATTGATTAAAGTTTTGAATGATAACGATGATTCAACTGAAGTTTTTAACACTAGCAGTTATTATTTCTATACTATCAAAAATATTGCATAAAATCGTGACTTGGAATTTATATTTATGATATTAATCGCTTGAGCAATTAAAATTTGAAAGCACTAACAAACTACAACGCTTAGGCGTGTTTATGAAATTTTTTGACTTATCGTTGTTTCAAAATTTGAAAGAATACACCACTATTAACTCAGATTGGACCAAAGAGTCTGTATTCTGCCCGAATTTCTAATTAAAAGCTAGACGAATAACGTAATACGTATTTATCACAAAAGTGAATATCAGCTAAAATGTTCAAGGATTTTATGAATTCTCGTAATTCTAAAAATAATCTATTACGTAAAAGCCGTTGCCACAATTAACAAACAATAGGTAATAATGGTTTATAATATATTTAATTATCTAATAAAAAGGTAGGAGGTAGCAGGTACTACACAATACTAATACTGTTTAAAATTATAATGAAGTAGATATCGTAGCTAGTAATAATTAAACAAAAATAACGATTATGCAATTGAAAAAAATAACAGAACAAATAATAATAATAATAATAATAATAATAATAATAATGACAGTATGCAATTGTCTAAACTTTATTTTGCAAGTAAACATAATGATTAGGTATATTATTATGAAGCACGGAGACATGCCGTATACAATAATAATATGTATTGTAACTTAAGATTTCGAGTGGAGTTTTGAATTTATTAGTTTATTATAGTTTTTAAAATAATATGGTATGCGTATATTTTAATTACATGTTTTACGTTTCTTTAAACAATTATAAGTATAAAAGTAAAAAAAATATATGTGATGGTGTGTGTGTATTTTTATTTAGTTTTGTCACGTACCTATTATAACATTCTTGCATAATATAACCGTGTGGTGTACAGAAGGAAGGCATAAAATATATTTCCACTACCTACCTGTACAAAATCGAATTTAACTATAAACGAGTTACCCATATAAATCCTCTCATTTGTAACAGGCACATAAAAAAGTAGAAAATTATATTTGATATATTTGATGATGTATATGCGTTAATGTAGTAATGTATTAATTAATCAACACGTAATAATAATTGTAGTTACATATCAGATTATGCTGTTACATATTTATACCTACTGAAAGTTACCACGTTGGATTGATGTATGAATTAACGGAATAAACTATTATTAAATAGGTACTTATTTAAATCTAACAAGTAAAAAAAATTGTTTGTGATTTAATAAAAATGTTATAACATCGTTATTATCTACGTCGAACGTAAAAATTAATGTTGTTATTGTATTACATGATTCAAATAACTATATAGACAATACATGTAATATAATAATAATCGTGTTCTAAGAGAATTTTAGGGTCAACTATACATTGTGATTCCTTAAACAGCAAACGCTAATTTCGTACAATTACCTACACTGGAGAGATATTCCTTAGTTGGGGTTTTCCGATAATTTTGACAAGTAGGTAAAATAGGTACTGGTAATTTTCACTTTTGACCTTTCAAATTCAAATTACAAGATACAATTTTCTACCAGAAATCACCCTCAAGAAGTTGAAGATTGAAGCATTTTTCTTCTATAAAACGTGTACACAGAAATAAAACACACATCGTTGTTAAATCTATACAAATATCTCTACGATTAGATTCTCAGAACCTTATATTATAACTAACTCAATTTTCAAAACAATATTAAAATTGGTTTTGTTTTTATAATTTTGAATGACAATACACACATTTTTAATTTTATGCTCTTTTATACTACTAGAATATTTTTCTGAGAATTTTTAACTTCAAACCATCAGTTACTCAATTATAAGTAAGTATTTAATTTTTACATCAGTAGACTATTATAGTGATGAAGAAGAAGACGATAATTTTGCGTGCCAAAACTGTATAACATTCCACTCCGTTCATATAAACTTTAAATACTTATAACCAAAAGATAGTCTGAGATCTTAGTCCGGGCTTGCAAATAATAAACAACTGTCGTTCAAAAATAAAATTTTATAAATTTTATAAATTTATATAAAATTTTATAAAAATAGTAAAAATTATATATTTTTACTAAAATATTGTTTTTTAAAGAATTCAAATCATTGAAAAATAAATATTTTCAAAAACGTTCATGTTTATCGAGGTGATGCGAGTGTTGATTTTATATAATCGCCCAGTATATCTAAAACAATACTAATACTATATACGTAGTTATCTAAAATAAAATCCAGACAGGATACGGCCATAGGCGGAAATAGCTATGTCCCCAAATATCCCAATAGGATCGAAGCCCCCTCTACTCACATTGTTGTTAATAATGTTAGCCCCCCCCCTCCATCAAGAAATTGTAATGGATTTCCGCCTATGGATATAGTGACTGAGTGTTAAACTTGCAAAGATGGTGCGGTGTATTATGACATTAAATTTAAAAGTAATGATTAAAATTAAACATTATAATGTATACATTCGAAAACATTCTTTGATTGGATCTCGCATAAAATCTAAAAACCTGATAAAATATTTTTAACAGTTTTCGGTAGTTTTTCTTACGCTTAAAGAAATTATTGAAAAAATTGAAAAATTACAACTTCTAAGAAATTCCTAAAGGTTCATTTGATTTGGCTATTCCAAATCATATATAGATACATACCTATAGCCAAACATGCTGTTTTTTAATGTAGGATTTTATTCACTAGATCTGTACTTAGAGGTAACACCGTCGTTTAACAAATTGTTAAAACTACTTAGGTGTCCACTTTAACGAAAATTGTCAAAAGACAGTTTTTGTAATTGAATAAAAGATATTTCTCACTAGTAATAACTAAGAAGTAACGAATTTATTTCGTTTGTATTCAACTGGAAATCGATCACTTGACGAGTAGGTAGTAAAGTGATATAATCATGTTTGAACATAATTTTTTACGGCAAAATATAAGTTAGGTCAATATAATAATATAATTGTTATTCAGTCAAGAAAAACAATTGCTAAAGTAATGATAATAATTGTATACGAAAAAATATTTAATGTACTATGTTTTGCTGATATTAATAAAACTCGATTCTAAATAAATAATGATACATAGTAATACATTGTTAATTGTGTTGATTTATTTGATCCAAACAAATAACTATACAAATAGTTGTTTGATGGTTGATTATCAAATAAATCAACACATTATCATAAAAGAAAACACACATAATCTGGAATACTATATAGCAATGGGCACTCTATAATATGTTTCTAATTTAATATTTATAAAATATGTGATTCATAAGCCACAACTAAATTTAAATCAATAACTAACTATGCTCAAGCTCGATATTGGCTCAAATTATTTTGCTATTAAAATACAATTTATTAGGAAATATTATAATAGTACTTGACGTAGGGACATGTGTTACAAAGCGTAGTTTTTGTAAACGGTAATAAGTACGTCACTATTCACTAATATATAGGCACGTATAAAGCATGATAATATATGTTGACATAAAATTAAAATAAACATTTTTTTGACTTTCTATTTGATCGAATTTAAAAATGAAAGAAATACAGGTTGATTATAGACATTAACAATATCATTTTAACATTCCAACAATAATTTGTTAAGCAAAAAAAATCGTAGGTATTTTAAAAATTATATTTAGGCTGTTTAATATAAAAATAATTTTCCGTCAATCAAACTGCAAAATAAATCAGATAACGTTAATACTTGAAAAAGAATAACTTAGTTTTATGAAAAAAAAAATTGATCAAGATCGTCAAAAATATTTTTTTAAAATAATTCATGAACATATTTATAATAAAGATTTTATATTAAAATATTATAATTATATTGTCAATATGGTATAAAATTCCAAATCTATTATGATTTATCAAATAATGATATAAAAATGATATGCATTTATTCATTAATTTATACGTAGACTAACGTCTAAATCTAAAAGATATAACAGTAAAATTTCGTATTTAGAATGGTTACCTAGAATGGTTAAATATCGTTAATATTCGTTATATGCTTTGAATTCAATTTGTATCACTTTTTTTTAATTTGCTCATAATGAAATGCAAATTCATTACAATCGCTCTGATCGTAACGGTTTTTTTTTTAACTCTCCCTTACCTTTAGAATTTTAATATTTTACACAACGTATATACACTTTAGCATACCTCGTAATTATTAATATAACCACGAACTACTTTTTACGGTTTTACGTGTCTTAATAAGGTTTCAATCACAATTTGTGCACCTTAAAAAATGTATAGTTGCGTTTAAAAGGTGAAAAATATTATAATATAACGTACGATTTCTCGGTAGTATATTGCATTTTGATACGTCAAATCCTGTACGAAATTTGCTGTATTTTTTGTGGATTATAAACTGTTTAGAACGTGTACCTATATATTTATTGTTTTATCAAAAAAATAAATATACTTTCTGTATGATCGATCGTGTGATTATTATGTATTGACACAGTATGTATTATTTTTTTAGTTTTTTTTTTCATTGTAAAGTTTTCCTGATGAAGTCATCTAATTTATTATTATTATTATAGAATTTATTTTTTCTGGCAATTTAACAATTGATAATAATATAATAAATAACATTATTTACAAAAATTTTAAAAAAATTACATGAGCACCTACATAAAATATAATACCCAATATAATTAAACTAAATTATTACGTTAAATCAGGGTGGTACTTTGCTCCAGTATATATGGTAGTGACTGAGGCCAACCACCGAGCTTCACCAGGCCCCGAATAAATGTATACAATGTGTTTATTATTTATATATTTTGATAAGAACATTTTTATGCATTTAACGCTGAAAAAATACTTTAACAAAATTCAAAATCAATTTACCTGTTTTTCTTTGAAAACATTATATTGCATTGAACTGCATTCAATCTAATGGATTGAGTATTTTAATATAAGAATTTTATTTATGATGATTTTCGATGGATTTTTAATAAATTATTCAATTTCAAATTAGAAAAATAAATATAGAAATACATTTTAAAAATTGGGAAAGGAATATTTTAACTATATTATCTAATGCTAACTACGACTGATATCAACACTAAACTATATTTCACAGTTTAAAAAATAAAATAATAATATGCTATCAGCGTATAAGGCCTAATTAGTCTACATTCTAACTATAATAATAATTTTACAGATTACATTATAATGTAAATATATATTATGTAAATAATTGATGTTTAGTTATACCACTGTATGGCCTCCTTCCTCATGTAATCATTGTTGTGTATTCTTTTCTTTTTCTAATTTGCTTATTATGCCATGTAGTACAGATAGAAAATATTCCATGAAATCATTAATTTTAATGTTTATATACTATGATAAAATAATTTCATTTTCTAAATATTGGAAGTTTGGTTATATAATATTATTATTATGTTTACGTTTAGAGACTAAGATTAACGATACTGCAGTGTTATGATATATAAAATATTTATTTATATTAAAATGTTGATGTCAAGTTAAGCAATTTCAAAATATTCAATACTTACAACCAGGCACGTAGCCAGGATTTTATTTTTTATTTTTTTTGGGGGGGTCGAAATAAATGTAAGTACAATTTTTATGCTTAATTGATGTATAAAACCTTTTATTTTTTTTTATAAACTGACAAATTAAAACCTTACAAGTCAATTTTCAACTGATGTCTATAATATAAATTTTCTGCTTTATTGAGCTATTATATCCAATACTTGGTCTGTAGAGATAGACACTTCCCAATGTACTCACAGAAGAGTAAGTCCCGTTAAACTCTCATTTCCAGTTTTGTTGCGAAGCAATGTTTTTAAACGTTTTAGTGTTGAAAATGAGCGTTTGTTCAACTGCTGTTATAGAAACTGCCTAGTGTTGCCAAGATTTTCAATAAAAAATGTATGTTTGGGTAAAACTTTGCATCACATGCATCCAAAATATCCAT
Organism: Metopolophium dirhodum; assembly: GCF_019925205.1. NCBI lineage: Eukaryota > Metazoa > Arthropoda > Insecta > Hemiptera > Aphididae > Metopolophium > Metopolophium dirhodum. Next base: position 36,364,584 of record NC_083561.1, on the reverse strand, counting down.
CATTTCAGATAACATGTACAAATATCACATATCTGTGATAATATTGTTCGATGATAATTGACGTTATACGACGTTGTTGACGTGACAGTGTGTCGGCCGTCGGGTCTCCGCGATATAATTTGACCCATAGATAATAATATTCGACCGTTCTATAATAGTGGTGTACAATAACATTTTTTTGAATGACACGTATTTTATTTTAATTTAAATTATAACGATAATGATTTTATACGCCGGTACACAAAAAATTCAGGGGGGTGTCCAGACCCCATGGACCCCCTCCCCCCTGGATACGTGACTGCTTACAACCTCTGACATAATATATAAATAGTTGTTTTAAAAATATTTGGCTCGTCAATTTATATTTTATATTACCTATATGCCATAGTAACCATGCTTTGATCTAAATAATGATTATAAATTATAATGATTCTAATATAATATTATTATTTTAGATTTTATTCAGCTTTATATTCAAAAAATATATGCCGTATTGATTATACTTACATAATATCAAACGATTTAGCGAGTAACATATTTTATATATATTTTTTAATTTTATTATGTTTATTAAAAAGTAATAATATTATCAATTATGCACCTAAAATTACAGTATTTTATATAAATAAACATGAGAAATATAAAAATTTAATTTTTCATAACAGCTTTTAAATTAATAAAAAATTAGTATTGACGGGTTACGCGAAATTTTTTTTATGGGGCAATAGTTTTAAATACTTAAGAATAAATTTGAAGCAAATAAAATACTCCCCTTAATCTGCATAAAATTATACGACGCACAATCAATAATATGAATAGCAAATAATTTGAATGTATTATATTAGCACTTAACAGTAGTCGCAGCAGGTAAAATTATTTAAAAAACTGAAGTGATCGTACAAATGTTGTTACTCATTGAATCCATCAGAATTCCAATGGCCAACGGTTAGTACTAAAAATTTATTTATAATGTAACGAAGCTATTTAAATTAAAAAATGTAAGGTATAATGTAATGTTATTATTATATAAATAACATGCATTATAATATTCATCAATGTAAGAAGACTTAATTTGTTTTTATCATATCTTTTTATGCACTAAGTGTTTAGCAATAATGTAATTTACAAAATAAATGCTTAATATTAAATTAAATTTCAAAAAATGATTGGACTAAGTGCAATCGTTTTTTGTTGTTGTACTATATCTATAGAAGCCATCCCATCATAATTTGTTTTATTATAAACAGTGAGTCATAGTTAATTCTGAAAGGTCCCATACCTACGTAAAATAAGTTTAATTATTTTGTTTATAATATTATAAGGAATATGCCGCTATATGCTCTCTCGATAACCGTTTATTTCAAATAGACTTTGTTCGGTTGTAAAATAAATAATAACTATAATAATTAGGTAGTGGGTACTTATAATACTATTGTAAATGTTAATCAAAAAAAGATTCTATCTACTCGAATTCGTATAAATTAGCAGGTGAGTAATTACATAGATTGATAATGGATAGAAAAGAAGAGAAGATGTTGGGAATATTACGCCATAAAACGAAGATTTATACAGTAATAACGATTTATTATCTATTGATTATAAAGTACCTACGTTGTTTATTGTTGAACTATTATGTAATATAATGTACGTTTGTATTATGACCAGGATATGTTGACAAAAAATGTGGACGATACCATAGATAGTACGAAAATTCTTACCAAACACTGGGAAAACATATTGTTAAAATACCATGACACAGAGTTGCATAGTCGAATTTTGGCAAGTCATATTATACTACGTATTCTTACTCATAAGAGTGATTTGTAACTAGATAGTAAATTAAGTAAAAAAAACTATCTAATCTGTGAATGTATTTTTTCACCCGAAAAACATTAAAAACAACCTTACATTTTATTATTATTTAAGCTATCGTTGTTTGACACTTTCTATACAATTGCATTTTATAATAATTGACATTGAAATGAAATGCTTTACATTTTAATATTAATTCTAGTTTTACATTTTTTAGTCCTCCCAAAGATCTCTAACTGTACAAATGGAATTTAAAGATAAAATAATAGAGAAATTACAAAACGAGTTGGACGAATGCATAGAGTATCGTTGTAGGACTGGTCAAAGAAATTTGGAATTGGTCAGTGCCACATTAGGTAATTTAATCTACATCAGCTATACAACAAAATTGAATAAAAGTCTGTGTGTCCGTGCTATTATTCATCGAAAATGCTACTGAATTTCAACGGGATTTTTACATATTATAGGTTAAGAACTATAGCTAGAGTACCTCATTGAAAGCGGGATACTAAAATATGTGCCCAAAATCACAAATATAATCTTCTAAGTGGCTATGGCGTTAAAAATTGAAAGTTAAAAAAAACTGTTTACAAATTTCTCACAAAATAAGATACTCAAACGTTAAATAACGATTTTCCTCAAATGATTTTAGTTATATTGTTGTGATTAAACAATACTAAACGCAGACGTTTTAAACATTCCACAATTACTTATATTATCATGTTTTATACACAGTGAAATTTGTCTCTATTGACTATTATGTTATATTATACGATGTTTTTGGAAAAAATTGTGCAATCTACTGAATTAAGAAAATAATAATATAACATAAACTGTCCTTAGAAATAAATGCTGATCTTCTTAGCTTATAAGTTCTAACTGTTTTTCGTACCTATATGTACACAATATTGAATGCAGCAGTTAAAAATTAATTTTCAATAAATAAACCCAAACAAATAAGACGATTTTCTAAGGATCCTTTAAGTGCCCTATCGACATTTATTGAAAAATATCTCACGTTGAATTTGCTGTCGTGGTTTTACCTATCATGGTAATAAAAAGCTTTATGTGGTGCGGTGGCATCCCGTTAACACATAATTTCTATGTAAATATATACACATTACTCAATAATGATATTATTTTAATTATTACATGAAAGGTGCATTTAAAAACGAAATTGAAGATATACATCACCAATACCAGGCTGAATTAGAATTAGCACTACCTGTAGATTTGGCAGAACTAGAGGTCAGGACTAACGAGAACGACACTTATTGGAAAATGCTAAAATATGATAGTAAAGTGGTACAACTTGAGATAGATAAGTGGACATCTGACATAAAAAAAAAACACATTGAAAATATGGACATCGAACGTGGAAGGGTAGGTACAATAAAAATGTATTTTACTACAATTTCTACATTTTACACTGAAAATCTGATACCTATAACTCATGACCTATAAGTCAAAGTAAACATTTACAAAATTGGTATTACAATTAACTTTAAAAGCTTAAAAATTAATAGGTACTTTTACAGTGATAGTGATGCTGTAATTATTAAAAATATGCCTTTGATAATTATTTAAGTACCTAGTTAGGTATAAAAACATTACGAATTTGTAAAATTGATCTACACGAGAAAATATGATACTATTGCGGTGACATTAATAATAATATAAATAATATACGACTTTGACAACTTAGATTTTTATTTGTAAAATTAATCAAAGGGATAAGACATGCTACCGTAAATAAGGGTCACTTTGATAATACAAATGTTTAATTTTTTTTTGATCCATCGACATGATAAAAGCTAGGCAGTTGTTAGATAGTTTCAGTTTTTTAATTACGTTGAAATTTCAAACCAATGATGATAAGCTGTTGCATGTACCGTTACTGATGGTTATATAAACTAAACGATACTGATCATTATATAGTTACAGTAACGGTAATTAATGATGAACAATATTATATTGTTGTATAAATAACTGCGTTGATTATTATATATGATATATTATTATTGTATTATTACATTATGATAGGTTAGTAACTGTATAGGTAACATTATATTCATCAGTGATATCACTGTACCTATATAGGCTATAATGTTCTGTATATTATGGTGATGTGGACGACGTATTATAAACTATTTTATGTTGTACAAAAATATATAGTATCATATTCAATAAAAATATAAAATAAACAAATACTTAGTATACAAATATACAAATATTAATATTATAGTCATCAGATGTACAACTTTAATAATTAAAAATTATAACTACGATGAGTACGATTACTGCCTGATGAAATCGTATTCAAAATTAGTATAATCTAAGATTTAGGATTTTTATCAATTGTTATTTTTTATTGTTTAATGTTTTAAAGAATTTCATTTTTTCATTGTATTTGTACTAATAAGTATCTACTAAGTATAATGTCTAAAAAAAATACGACTTTTTTTTTAATTGTCGCAGTAATTACGCCCCACGCTTAAAGTTAATATTTTACCTTTTACTGTAGTTCGAATCAATTATGAATAAATTTTGTTGGAAAGATTACATAATGCATTACACGAATATGAAGGATGTATATTCTTCTACTTTGGATGATTATCTGAAACAAACTCAAAATACAGCAACAGAATACTCGAAGTTCAAATCAACAGACGAACAATTATCAATTACAACAAAAAAATTAAAAATTCGAATCAAAGATTTATTAGTAAGTTGATACTACGGGTTTACAGTAACTTACAGATATTTAATGTGCTATTAATATTACAATTATTTATTAGAATAAAATAAGTACCTTGGAAAAGGAAATGGGCAAACCTAAATTATTCAAGGAATTAAATATATTAATACAAAAAAGAGATGAAGTTCAAGAGGGTTTGAAACATTTCCGAAATAAGGTTGCAAATAATTCTAAGCTCGGCCTCAGACAAAAGTCACTTCTTTGCCAATCTACCAAACAGATAAATACCGTAAAAACTAATTTAATGAAATCGTATTATAATATATGTTATTTATATACTTATACTAATAAAATAACCGTATTTAAAATCAATTTCACGGTTAAACATAGCATACAAATAACAATATTGTTTTTATAAATGCTTACGTTTTTTTTTATAATAATAATAATAATAATCGTTTGTGTGTATTATTGTTAGACATGAATTGTTGAAAATATGTGTCTGTATAATATGCATATTTTATGATGTTAATATAATTCATTCATTTTACATTAAAATATAGATTTTAATCAATATTTTGAAGAGGGGTGAGGATATAATAAAATGTATCCACCTATGTCAAGAATTGGAAACACCCGAAGACAAAGCTAATAAAATTCCAATATTTGATGCACGTGAAAATATTGAAGAGGTAATTCAAATTTATCTAATTTAACTGGATTTTATACGAAAAAGTTGTTCTGACTTTTGTTACGCTTACGAGTGTTATATAATGTATAAAATACCGTATTTATAGCATTAGGAAATGGGCATACAAAACAAGATCTATGGAATGTATATTATGTAAATCATTGGTAGGTATAGGTAGTAGGTACTATTACTGTTTACAGTGCTACATGAAAACTATTTTTTTTATATAAACTGAACTGACCAAAGAATTGGTAGAAAATAGTGTATATTTTCAGAAAACTCAAAAAATGTATCATAGATCAATTTATGATTAATTATATTTCAAAAATCAAAAATGTTAACAACATTTCTAGTTAAATTTTTTGTAACGATTGTTAAGTAGGTATTTATTGAACTATATTAGACATTAGTTAGTCTCTCAGTGTCTAATATTACATGAACGCTTTTAAAGTTTTAACCGTGATTATTTGTCAAGAATTAAAACTACATTTTCATTCCAATAGCTATTATATTCTTGTCTTTTCGCACGTCTTGATACTCTCTGATCATGCAAAAAATCATTAGTTGGTCCATTATTCAATAATTAATAATTATATATGAATAAGTAGTGTATTGCACAATATTAAATAGTAGTTATCAAAAATAAAATTGATCGTTGTAAAAATATTCTGACACACTATTACAGTATTGCCCAGAAATTTGATACGCAGAGGTATAAATTAGTATTAAGAAGAGTGAAGACACACCCGTATACTCTGTCTCCGTCTTACAAACGCGTAACATGACAAATTGTACGTTCTGAATAATACATTTAACTGAGGTATGTATAAGAGCGAATTGACCTATTATCAAATTTAAAAGTAAGAATATTATCTAGTGATTAGTGAACGTCGTTGGTTTTTTTTTATATTTTAATTTTAAAGCAAGCTATGAATATTTTAAAATGCACAAACAATTTTACAATTTTAAAATACTCATAGCTTGTTTTAAAATTAAAATATAAAAAAAAAACACCAACGAGGTCCACTAATTACTAGATAATATTCTTACTTTTAAATTTGATAATAGATTAATTCGCTCTTACATATCTGAGTTAAATGGATTATTCAGCACTTATAATTTGGTATGTGAAATTTGGCATAGTGCAATTGGCTTATCAACCCTGAAAATTACCGATCGCAATTAGTATATGAAAAGGTAATTTTAAGTAAAATTGGTAAACTCCCCGAAAAATTACGCTGAAAATGCACTGTCTCAATAATAACACCTTTGAATGAGACCGGCCTATTCGTCATATTGGCTGGGAAAAAATGTGAACTTGTCTTGCAACTGTTTTAATTATTTTATGTATTTTCCGGTTTTTCCGGTAATATTTAATTAAAATGGTCTGTTGTATAATTGTATTTATTATTAAACTAAGTGGCAGGAGGGATCTTATACCTATTATATAATCATAGTTGAATTTGAGTATGAATGTATATTAATATAAAATAAAATTATTATTTATTATTTTATATTTATATTATCATGACATAGTAAGTAAGTATTTAGGTACATTTTCGATTTTCCATACGATTAGCTAAAAACAGTTACAGATGAATCAAACTAATTAGAAATGTATCATTTTTTGTAGCCTGATCATCAATCAACAATACAAGGGATATTGTTTAACATTCAATACCGTGTATCATCTGTAAAAAACGAATGTAAAATTTTAGACGAAAAGAACGAAAAATTACAACATGAAAATAATGTATTAAAAGAAAAAATATGTGACTTTGTGAATCAATTAGAAATGAAAAACTCTAATAGATAATTCGTTTAAGATTATAATATTATATCTCTTTCGAAAAATAATAAAATACAATAAACGTAAATAATTGTATTCTTTTGATCATACATTTTGTTTATTTTAATATCAATATGCATTTTAAGCAATAAATTCGTTTACATAAAGTATGTAGGAATGAGTTCAACAAAATATGCAAAATACGGCAATACCAAGTAAAAAAAAGAAAATATAGTATCCCATTGATGACGGAACAGGTGAAAATCATTGCAATGTTTAGTTGTGGTTCAAGCCGAAGTCTATCATCCGCGTCCTCTGTTCTTAATTCTAATTATATTGGTTATATTATACTAACCTAACCTAAAACTGGTGCTGAACGTGAGCGAAACTTTCGAGCTCGAAAAAGAGAACAAGCACTCGAAAACCGATGGAAAATTATTATCATTAATATCTTCACCTTTAACTGCGGAAAGAAGTTTCACTTCCCACGCGCGTACTCGTGACATACATACTTTTTTTTATTGAAATCAGTTTACTTGTAATACTTGTGCATTTGATGTATAATATAAAATCTATTAAAGTTATAAATATTTATTTCAGGTAAGAAAGAGTAAGTCACCACCGTTGTTAGAATATCGGTAGTGAATAAGTTAGGTATATTGTATTAAATATTTTGATAACTGTATTTCGAAAAATAATTTAAATATTTCATATACATTATAATTTATTTAACTAACCAAATCGTTGATTTATTGTTAACGATGTTTTACTTTGTTAACAAAGAGCATGGGTCATATTTATTCATTTTTGATACCAATATATTTTTAAATTTTTATAAAGAATAAAATCAAAATAAAATATTCAATAAATTATTATAGATTTTATAATTACCAAAATTAACTGGCTTAATAATTTGTTTAAGATTTAAATATACAACACATAATTTAATGAAAAAAATAAATAACCTAAATAATTAATTAAATAAAGCCAACATTAATTTATACCCAAGTTATTAAGTTATTTATAAACAATATATTTAACTATTTATAAGTTCAAAGTTAGTATGGACACAGATATTAATTGAACACAGCCAAAAACAAGTTAATTATTAATTTTTGTAATTACAACTTTGGTTACGTATATTGGTTTTGTAACTTAAATGTTTTTTAATAATAACTAAAAATTCTTAAATGCATCCTACTGTAGTACTGTATATTGCTTATTATTGCAAACTAGCTATAGTGGTTTAGGCCATTACAAGGTTATGTCAACTACATTATTAAAACTATTATTATTTTTTTGTTTATTAACATAAATATGTTGGCTAAAAACTTTTTTTTCTGACCGATTTCTTCGTGCCAGATTTTTGTAACGCTTATACAATTTACGATACCATGGTAAACCTCCTCAGCCCAAATAAAAAACATAAAGATTCATATAATAATATTCATTGCAGAGAAAAAACATCGAGTAGCGTGCTACGTTATTAATTTTTTGTTTAAAATCATTGCAGTATACAGAGTGATTAAACAAAATAAATATTGATTAATTGTAATGATATAATTTATATTTCATACAATATAATATTATGTGTTATATTGTGTAAACCTAAATATCAGATTATTGGTTAAAGCTAAAGTAATCAGGTATTACAGATACCTATGTTGTTAACTAGTTTAGTTATTAAGTTAAATAATTAGTAAATTATCTAACTAGTTGTAAGTTAAAAAGAAAAAAAAAATTTTTTTAACTTGATTTTAACTAAAATAAGTTGATTTCCACTTTTGGACTATTATATTATGTAAACATTTAAAACTAAAACTGACCTCGAGATTCCACGCCATAATAATATTATGTTTAATATACTCAAATAAAATGTATTAATACAGGCAAGTGCTATATTTTATCATAATATTTAATTTGCAATACGGTGTTCAGGGAATTTAAAGGCAAAGTCCTCGACTCGTGTTATGATTATTAAAAATTAGTTTTGCCATTACCGTTAAAACTAAGTGTCAAAGTTCAACTTTATGAAGTAGATGTCTATTTATTTACTGTATACAAGCCACCCCCGACGGACAAATGACAAATATTGTGATTTAGTTTATAATCCTTTGCCGATACGCGCATAACAAATTTATAGATAGGTACTTGACAAAAGCAGACACGGAGTCGCTCGCGGCTCTTCGAGATTAAATAATTATATATTATGAAATTATAATTTGCGTTGTCATAATATTTTTTACATTCGTCGACGTGCTGGACGAATTAATTTATTCTATTTATAGCCTAAACACAAATGCATAGAAACCTACTATTATTGTATTTTTATTTTATGTACCGGTACATAATAACGGGTTCTTCTCATCGATTAATCACACCGATAGTCAGCAACTATAAAATATATAGGTACCTACTATAATAACTCCATTGTCAATGTAGGATTTAAAATCTGATCTCTTTGTGCTTCATACAATATGTAATGATGTGTATTATTATTTTCGCACTGCAATAGTTGCTAGACATACAAATTAGTGTTTGACGTTTGTGCATACAGTTAAAATATTGTTTGAAACGTGCAACGGATTCGGTGAGTTGATAAGAAAAATTTTTTTTGTTCATGGCTGAAATCGTAGGTTAATATCGTAGTTTATATGGTGACGGACGATTCATATTGAATCAGAGCACATTTTATTTTTACAAACGCATTATATTATAATATTTATTCTTTTTATCAATATAATATTATTTTAGATTCTGATTGGAGTGATGGATGCGTATTATTATTAGGTATATACTATATGGTTTAGAACGATGAGTTATTTTTTGTACCAGAGCTACATTTTACAGCTTAATATATTTATACCGGGTTGCGTGAAACATTAATGGTTCAATAAAATTTAATGGACCAATCTTGGGCCACTGAATCATGTCTAAGGGACCCTTGGCTCACTATTGATTCAATAAATGTTTAATGATTGTTCATGCAACCCGGCATATATGTCGCAATAGTGAATAACAACATTGTACGATATAATATAACTACATAATGTATTCGATTTTTTCGTCAAAAGTTAGTCTAAAATACCATATTACTATAATAGAAAATAAATTATATTTATAGTAAAATTGTATAATACATTTTAAAATATCTTTAGAAATAGATGCTGCCTCCTCTTAATATAATTTATCGTAAATGTAATGATTTATCATTATATTAAAATTTAACACATGCATTATGGCGTGATCTAGGTAGTTACTCAATCAGTGGCGAATCCAGGGGGAGGGCAAGGGGGCATTTCTCCCCCCCATGCCCCTCCTAAAATTAAACCCTGGATCCTCAATGATGAGGCACACTTGAAACTTGTACTTTCCAGCGTCTTCCCCAGTTTAATTACCCACGATTTATTAGTATTTTACAATATCGTGCAACGTATACGTTTTATTAAAATTTCGTAAACAAGCCACATTATTAGTTTATAAAACGTACTGTATATTTAATTTATTAATTATAATTTCCTACGCTTCACAGACCTAAAGTAATTGAGAATACAACGATTTTATCAGATATTTAAAAATATAAATGTATAAGCTACGAATTTATTACAAGGATGAAAAATTACTGAACGATTAAATGAATCAGAGGTTGACGGAAACAAAGAATTATTTCTTACATAACATCCATTGCATTACCAATACAATTTAAATTTGCCTAAGAATAATTAATAATAATAATAATATAATGCATGTACTGCATTTAATTAATTAATATGTATTTTAAAGTAGATATTTAAGTAGTATTTTAGTATTTTTTTATTTTAGTAGTTTTGACAGTTAGAAATTTAAAGTTTAAACTATAAATTGTAGATTGACTGATGGTTGTAAAAAAATTCAAACATTTCCGAAAAATCGCTTTAGGTTGTAAATTATACTTACATAATATTATAAATTGTAATTTTAACATATAATTCGTACATTTCCCGATAATTTACGAATAAATCACGTAAAACGGTAAAGCACCCGATTTGTAAAATGAACAGTTGATACTGAATGTAGATGGCATAGATAAATACGTATGTACTATTAAAGTCAAACGACAATAATAATTACTTTACCATATTATACAATCTTTCTTTATCTACAAAATATGAAATGTCTCTGCTCTTTAATAAATCAGCATATTATCGCATTGTCAATCTATATTGTACAATACATATAAAAAATCGACAAACGTTTACTATAGGTGTTTGAGAGACGGTGAAACAGTGTATATTTATTTGTATTAAATGTGATTAAAAGTCCAGAACCAGTATGGTGCAACCCGTAAAAGATTAATTAATTAATTCTTACCTGAAATATTCGTACGGAAATTGATTATGTTTCGAAATCTTGATGAAACGACAGGTAAATAATATAGCATGCAATTATTTTTTACGACGGAATACTTGGCACCACTATATGATTATGGTTCCGTACGTTACGGTTCACGAGTAAAATGCGCCACCTTGGACTCGATCAGGTCATCATCAAAACGATAATGATAAGTACTCCTTCGAGCAAAGTTTCATTCACGCGACTAAAGCCCCATCCGGGTTGCATTATTTATTTTACATTTACTTTTTATCACTATAGTTTTATTGATTCCCTCTCCGCTCGCACTTCTGCGTACTATTGTGATGCCTATATGAATACCTATGATACCCTGTGAATCCTGTACGACAACTACTTTTGTCGTAATAACGGAGGACTGAATAAAACCGGCTTAAAAACTATAAGTAAACAACGGACTACGTGCTATATTGAACGACTTTACCTAATTGTTAGATATTTGTTTGTTGAAAATAAATCATTCCGGCCGGTGTCGAAACGGTATCGGACGAAATCACGTGCGCGACAAAATCGACGGTTCCAGGGATTTCGCGGAGTAACTCGACGACGGGGATCTTCCTCTGCCGACTGCCGCTACACGGACACGACTTTCGCGGTACGTCTCATATCGTGCACAATTAATGCAGAACTGCGTGTTCAGTTGATCGACCTTCGTCAATGCAACCTGTTTCCATTAGCCTACACTCTCCCCACTTTGACGACCGTTCGTTCGAAAATACGTGGCAGGGTCTAAATCGCCCGTAGATTTGATGAACAACAATAAAACAATAATGCATTTTGAGTTTTCGTCTTATTTATTAATATTATTATCGTCTTGTGTTCATAGTTTTTGTTTTCATAAAGTTTTGTTCGCATAATAACCCGTAAGACAAAAAATTAAAACGAAGTTTCCCACTTAAAAACTATAAACGGATGAAATCGTACGACCTATGGTGCTTTTTTTTTTTTTTTATTATTACAATTAGTAATTAAATATTATGCATATACATTTCACAAACTTATAAACCATACAAGGATTCGGCAGTGATGATCGCAATTATTATTTTATGTACCTACACCTCAGTAACAACGTGTTCGGTTGAAAATAAAATTAAACCAGAAATTATCTCTGTATTGTGAATGACGATTCAATATGTATACTAGGTGATGGACTGCTTTAGTTCATAATGTTTACATGCATCACTGACCACTGAAGTATACGAGTGGACATTTGAAAACATGAAATTGGTATCTAATAAACAAGACATTGAGGAATCTGATCGTGTATGGACACTAGACACAATATACCGTTTTGTTGCAATCATATTTAGGTAAATGAAGTTCGTTGGTTGATAAGAACCACTCAACCGCTGCAGTTACAGAATGCAAGGAATTCAATTATTGTCTTATTACCATACATATTATGGTTGATTTACAGTTCGGGAATGACATGTAATTCAATATAAAATGTAACCGAGACATGATATCATAGTATATAATCCAATGAGTCGACTCTGCGAGGACATTCGAGAATATATGAATAACGTATGTGTTTATGTGTTCTATCCAATGCAATGTAATAATTATAATAAGCGACGGGAAAAATATAAGAATTTATATTTCGTGTAAAATATAATAATAAATGAAAATAATATTTTCCTCGTATAAAAATCATGTGCCTACCGGTACGGTAGTACACAGCGTTTGTCTGTGTAACATTTTATAATCATTTTTTTTTTAAACTCAACCAACACATCCTCATTGTGAAACGCATCATCATTGTTAAGACCACTTATCTCAGACTCGATGTGTGTGTATATTTTGGCATGTCCATCTTCGGCATTTATATATAGTGTCACTATAATATATGTGACGTGTCACACGACGTTTAATAATATTAAATGCTAATTCCGTGTGTCTATCCGCATCACGCGTAGGTATAATACTTTTACATATTAGATTTTTTAATCTTTCTATTCCGATGAAAAGTTTAACAGATCATCATGGTTTGTAAACACTAAACAGAATAATATGTGATGTAACATTATAGTTAATATACGTAATTTGTTGGACGTCCATGCGAGTGCAACTGTTTAAGAATTGAATTCATGTATATGGCTTGATAACAGGATGCTAAAATTTAAAATTATATAATATTATGTAGATTGTATAGGCATATAACGTATAATATGAATTTATTATCTATATTATTACATAACGAGGAAATTAAATCATTCGTCTGGCCCTAATCATTATACTATTGTATATAAGCTACAAAGTACCAATTAGCTATTGTTTAAGGGTCCTCGTCGGAAGACCGTCCATCAAAGAAACAATCATTACAATATTCTGATAAAATAAGCTGATTACATCAGATTAAACCAGCTGTAGGATTACGTTTCATTTTCCTATGGGTAACTGCATAATCGGAGCTAGCTACAACTACTTAAATATTTCAGGTGGTAATGAAAACTGAGTAACATTTTAAAACTTCTATTACATCCGTACATCGTTTAAATAATTGTACTATCGAAATTATTGTTTTTAATATCACATCTTATAAATGTAATGGTTTTATTTAAATTATATTTTTTAAAACAAATTACAGAACTTTTGAAATCATATGTTATCTTTGAACTTAAGCCATTAATCCTTATATTATATTATTATACAACCAATGGAACTATAATAAAACATTTTATGTGATTTAGTTTTGATTAACTAACGTTGATTAGGAATATTATAAACTCACATAAAAAAAGTAACATGATTCCAAGCAATGGTAGATATTATAATTAGTAAATATACTAATGTTACTTAAATTATTATACAGAATCGAGTATATTAAATTATGCAATTGGCGTCAATATTATTTCATTGTTGCAAATGATTCAATGTCTAAAAGAAGAAAAAATTTAAAAAATATGTAATATCATAATATTATTATAAGTATGCAACACAGAATAATTCATTCGATAAACAACAGTCAACGTTCGTTTCGCACTTAAGTTAATTTTTGAAATTTTCCAAAAAATATTTTTACAAGCTGCACCTGTAAAGTTGTAACACTAAATTACATGTACTTACTAATATAGAATCGTTAAAATACGAATATAAAGATAGGTACCTAATAAAAAATATTGTTAAAGCCTATTTTTCGATTTTTTCTGACTGCTATAGAGGAACCACTTCACATTGCTATCACTGCCCATCTACACAGAAAACAGTATAGCTTATTATAACAAATTAAATAAGTAGCCACTCGTCATAAATTAACTGTATCAGTATATCTAATGTCAGTATCGTTAACATATAATGCCAAAATGTAAACAATTATTTAGTAAATTATATCGTTTGTAAAAAATAATGTTTTGCGCTATTTTATTAGAAGAAATCCGTAAACTGTGGGGGGAGGCGTTTTGAGCTCTGACCCCTACGACATAGGTCTTAACACGTAGAGGTGTATTAGACCGCGGGTAGGAGAGTATTAATTATTTTTCATTGTCACCCCTAATATTATTTCATATCAATGGCATATAAACAATGTCTTCAGACTGGCACAAACATATAAACACATAATAAATTGTAAAACGTGTGATACGTTCGCCGCTCCGCTCAGAGTCTAAAATAAACATACTCGATCAATCATAATTATTATTTATCTTTAAGTAGTATGAATAAATGTATTTTTATTTTTTAATCGACGTACCGAGACGTGTACAGTATACAATTGTAGGCCACAACGCCGTTTAATCTCAAAAAAACTATGTTTTACAGTAATAGTTGTAATTAACTGTTGTACTTGTATATGAAACAACAGTGGATAATTTGTTTCATTTTACCGAATAACCCTGAGTTCGTGTAGTATACTTTTTTCCTGAGTTTTCCCGTTTTATAATCAATGACCATCAACTGCATATCCGGCAATACTGCACGGAATGATTATTTATGTCATTATTATAATATTTAACACGCATTCACATGCATTCATTGAATTCGCCCAGCGTGACTAACATATACGTAGGTACATTGTCATTACAGTTGTCCATATAAGTCCTAAACAGTTAATTTATATTTTTAAAAATATTTTACTGCGCTTTAATGCTATAATACACGACGTATTGAAATAATATTCACTGTAAAAAGTTCAAGGAAATAAATTTAAAAAACATAGTAAATTCTGGTTAGCCTGATTGCAGAAGTACCTACTAGCTATTATCATTAATTCACTAGCAAAAAAGTCGAGGAAATCAGCAACTAAATTCTAAACGATGAATTCTTCTCATACCAAAATTTGTTTATCCGATTAATATACCGATAAGGTACCTACCTACCTACCTAGTACCTACTTATATATACGCAGTTACTTTTATCAAACCGTTAATATATAAAATCAAATTTTGATTTATACCTGCCTACAGAAAAATATAAAATCCCTACTCTTGTTGTATTTTATCTATCTGACCGCCCCCAAAAAAGTTGTCACGAACCACAGTTATAATACTACAGTTATATAGCATAATTAATCTGGTATTATAGGTTATTTACAGTTAAATTTTAATGTATTATTTTTTAACATCACGGTCATTACTATCTTTTCATTATTTTTTTTTTTTATTTAAGATAATTTTTAATAGTAGAAACGAAAATTGTATACCACGTAGCACCTTGCATTCTATATTTTAACACAAATAATGTGTTCTAGTGAATTTGTAGAGAAACCTGAAAATTCAACACGCTCACTATGTATTGTGCTTATTCTTAAATTTGTATTGAGTAATTAGTGTAGTACACTTGTAATAACATACTGTTATTGTATATTATAATATTGTTTTGCAGTCATATCTAATATTATTTTATTTTATTTCCTACAATAAACCCTTTAGTTTTAGCTGAAGGTTGACTTCTATACATTTTATAATTAAAACTAAAATTGTTGACGCTTGGGTGCACACGTACCTGCTTGTACCGCATGTTTTACTGTTCACTACAATACTAAGACTTGACATATTAGTAGATCAGAAATTATAAGCTATGACAATTGACAAGAACTATAAATTATCATTGATTAAAATAATATAAAATTATAAAAATATTTATCGTATACGATGGCCTAAATGCCAATTGTAAATTTTATTTTTAATTTTTATTGTGAATTATCTTTCCTGGTTGATTAAAAAAACAACTTAATTTATACAAAATACATTTAAGTTTTTGTATGATATGAATATTTAGGCCAGTCAATGAGTGGCTAGCAAATTTAAACAAACTGTACTAATTAAAACAAAATAATTTTCTGTACAATATTTCGAATAAGTATAATATTACTTAGTACCATCTGTAAACAATTAATATTATCTAGATGAATTATAGAAATATCTCTTTGAGAAAATACATGTTATCGTAAGCAGAGAATACTTTTTTTACGTGGATTTAGTTATATACATAATAGATATAGGTAGAAGTCAGTAAAACTCAAACGCGGTAGGAAGTTTTTTTTTTAAAAAATTGATTAGAATGCAACTCTGTTAGTTTACTGTACAAATTAGTTTAATAAAGACATAGTTGTTATGCGACTTGTCAGTTCATGTATATTTTGATTTTAATCTTTCCACCGAGAGAATAAATTATTGTAAAATATATTTATAACTTGAATATAGGTACTATAAACACTTTATAGTCATCTATTTATGTAATACGCATTAGGTTTAATGTATCGAAATTACGTAAGTAAATATTATCAGTTCTACTAAAGAATATAATATATTAATACGTACAATGATAGCTATAAAATGCTATTAAATATTTATCGAACACTAATGTAAAAATATATTACTTTATACACACAGGTGGTTACGGGTAAGTTTGATCAAGAGAACGCGATGTATATACGCTACGTCTTACAAATTAACAAGTACACAACATGGCAAATGTATGTTCAGCAAAACCAATTGTGTATTAGATTTGATATTGGAGTGAATTGACTTAAAATCAAAAGTCGGTTTATTTTGATATTTTATTTTTTCAGTGATGAGTACTGAGTTTTAGATTCTGAGCGGAGCGAGGAATGTAACGGTTTTACAATGATGTATATTTTTTTTTCTTTTCTATTCTGTAAAAACATTTTCTCCCTATTCATAATTCAATAATTCTCCCGTATTTTTCTCTAAATTTGCTCAAAAGTATCAAGTGTAGCTAGTTTTTTTTTTTGTAGTTGTGTGCACAATGACTAGTTGAAATAATGCTTTGATTTTTAACTTAAGTATCTTGTTTGATGGGAAAGTGAATAAAGTTGGTGCAATGGGGAAGTTAAAATCCCCAGTAGTTTTCAAAAGTCCCGGGCAAAACAAAAAAAAATTAAGGAAAAACGGGATTTTTTACCCAAAATCAATTTTTGACAAAGTCGATTTAGGTTTTTGGTGTAACTTTAAAACAAATGACCGTATATACATGATTTTCACTGGTTGTTTACACCATACAACTTTCAAAATATTTTGACTTGTTTAGAGCTGTTTACGGACATATTCAGTTTCCAATTTTTTTAGTTTTTTTTTCTATAAATGTCAATAAAATTTTATTTGTTGGGTCAAAAAGCTTGAAAATTTATTCAAGGCTTCTAATATATTGTTTAAATTATGGTTAACAAATATTTAAAATACAAATTCACAATTTTTTTTATAAGCATTTAAAGTTCAAATGTTGACAAAATTTATCAAATTGAAAATCTAAAAATGATTTTGAAATTAAATATTCATAAAATGTTCAACTTTTATGGCTAAGGATTAAACATTTAAAACAAGGTACCACGTAAGTAGTTATTGTGTAACCAAAAAATATAAAAAAAATATTGTTCAAAATTGGACGAAATTAGATATTTAAACGAAGAACGATTTTATTTTTATTTTTTTTTAACAATTTTTTTGTGTGTACTTGAAACTTCTAAAGTATATTATTATACACAAATAATATTAATTCAACTTACCGGCTACCGTATTATTAGAAATAATAATATAAAATATTTAATAACATAACATAAGAATAATATATCCTTGGCTGACAAACCGTTTCCGCTCAGAATCGTTTTTCGTATACATTTTATATTATATCATTAAACTCAAATTTAACACCATCCATAACAGTAACCCACTTGTAACTTACTGAACATCAGAGTGACATCCACTTATTTTTACCTTTAAGTTTGATAGTAGGTCAATTCACTCTAATATTAAAGTTGACAACACTATATTATAATATATCCAATTGGTTTCACTGAACACTTATTGAAATCGGCCAGCCGTGGGTGAATATTCTTGCCGGTATTAATTAAAAATATAGGATGTCTTAATTTGTCCTCATGTAAGTTTAACATTATCATTCGTCGGAGGGGGTAATTTGCCGATTGCGGTGATCAACCTAATTGTTTAATTCTAAAATAATACGAGTATTATTATAATACATTATACATAGATGTAATTACTTACCCAGCTGTCTCCGTATCATGCAATTGTATTTAACAGCTATAATTTCTGTGTTGGTCGCTACTTATATAACATTATGACGTATGTTTCGGTTTCCACGAGATAAAAAACAATAATATAATATTCTGAGCAGAGTTTTTACTTTGCCCGGGCATTGTCAACATTTTTCAATAATCTTCTTCATCGAAACGTCGGCGTAATGGTTCGAAACGCATTTGTTGTACAGAAGTAGTAACTGCGAATTTTACTCACCTGCAAAACCGAGTAAGTATCTAATATCTATAATATAAAGGTGTGACGAGGTTGACATTGATTTAAAAGACGAGTGTTTAACGATGTTCGGTCCGAAAACGTGGTCATTGCACACAATATGTATGAATAAAACGACGAAGGTAATTTTTCCGGCTAGTCATCGCCCCGTGAGAAATGTATTGCCCTTGCCAAACGTACGATACTTAGATAGGTGCGCACTTGCTAAAATATTATATAATATATGATTGATATCAATACGTTTTTTTTACAGTCTGCCACGTGATGATAAAAACCCATAGGTATATTATAATATTATTATAATATATTTTATAATACGTCACACATTATATGTATAGGTATTACCTACGTCTTATTCACGAGCTACTACGAAAAGCGTACTTACCTATACGTTTATGTTTGACCGTAGATAGTATAATTCTATAATTTCAATTAAATACCTCCGTTTTACCCACTGACTGATTCGACGACAAAAAAAATAAATAAGTGATCATGACATACAAATTATACTTATTTTAAATCTAGAAACCTGGATTTGATAACTGTTAAAACGTCAGACGCATAAAACTATAAAATTCAACATTATCATGATATAGTATTGATATTAATTGAAAATATACCTACAAAGATTAATAATAATAAATAGCTACGAGAAATGTATAAAAAAAAGTTTAATGTATTCACTATTCATAATTCATATTACAAGTGTACAGTTATATAACTATTGTCTATAGAAACATAGTACAGACAATTGTTCAAATATTACTTAAAATGTATGTATATATATATTATACATATAAAAAAAAACAATGATCGAGCACCAATTTTTATTTTTTTTTAAGGAGCTTTAAATAGGCAATTAAAAGGATTTACGTATTACAAATATTTAAATGAATTTATAAAGTAATTTACAAGTAATCTCGTGTTAACATAGCACTATATTGTTTTATTGAATATTAATATATTTGTATAATGAGTAAAGGAGAACCTTCATATATAATTTTTATTTTTTTAGGTAGGTAATTTAAAACGACAAATTTATAATATAATTCAACAAAAACCTTAAAAACTAACAAATGTTTACAGATTAATTGTTTAAAATTGAATTACTCAATCGCAGAAATAAAAACGTTACAATGCATAAAACATTTTTTTTGTTCTTAAATATCTATGTATAGTATAAAATATGGTGACTATTTTCTTGGAGGTATTGCAGGTTCGCAAGTACGAGCGGAGGATTTATAAGTGAAGTAATGGCCCATGGTGCCCGATGGATATTACACCTCCCAAAGTTTACAAAATCAAAATAGAGTTTTTAAATCATCTACGATTTAATTTAATGTCAACAAGTTTGTTTATTATCACTTATATATATCTTATTAAACAAAATTAAATTTTAATATATCTGGTAATATAATAATAATATACAAATCTATACAGTTTTCAAATTACTATTCTAAAACTGTGATTCTTTTCTATGTATTTTATACTAAATAAACTTATAAGTTACAGTAAAGAGTTGTTACTAAACTACTGAACTACTAATTTAACATTCGTACTTCGGAGTCCGTATAAAAAAATAAGGTCAAAACTATATTAACTGTCTTAAATCTATGTTGTTTAACCGAACCAATATAGTTCAATTATTTTTAATACCTCGCGGTGAAAATATATTATGAAACATAATTATGATGTAAAATTATGTATAAGCTTGAATATTTATATATTTATGTATATTTACATGTACAAAGATGGGTAACTTAAAATTTAGATATTTAAGTCAGTCAGGAAAAATTAGGAAAGCTGTATTTTATGTCTATAAGACAATATACTACAAATAGTATAACATTATATAACTCGCCTGACTAAATTATTATTAACAGTATATATATTATTATATTCTACAATATTTTT
The DNA here is from genome assembly GCF_019925205.1 of Metopolophium dirhodum. Classification (NCBI taxonomy): domain Eukaryota; kingdom Metazoa; phylum Arthropoda; class Insecta; order Hemiptera; family Aphididae; genus Metopolophium; species Metopolophium dirhodum. Next base: position 36,343,564 of record NC_083561.1, on the reverse strand, counting down.
ATTTGGGTCAGTGGGGTCGTCATTTAGACGCCTGCAGGTGACTTTATTTATGACTACAAGTATAATACACTAATTCACATCAAGGAAAACAATGGTCATATTTTCAAGGTAAATTGTACCACAACCTAACGCTGAATTCCCCATACGCGGGAAAACATTAAACGTATACGAAAATATTTTGTTTTCAACCATGACGATACCAACTTACAGGCGAAAATTAAAAATCATAATATGGACATTAAGTTACTGATTTTCAAACAGAGTTATTGTACAGTTAATTTGCACGGACGTCTTAACTTATGTACACATATTACACACGGAACGAATGAACGAAGTTGTGACTTCATGACATTAGGAATAAAAAAATACTCAATAATATATTGTTATAATCGTCAAGATTATTTGCCTTTGGTAGTTCCTTCTTCCATCTGGAATGCGATGTTGTCCAATCCTAGACTTGAAAATTGTCCCGAACCTCTGTGAGTCTGTGTCCGTCTATCTAATATAGTTTTCAAGTCGAAGTCGTGCGAGGATATCCTGAAGTCCAAACTATTTTTTTTCTTCAACGCCTCAGATTTCTTTTTTTCGTCTCTGATCTCTGCTTCTTTTTCTCTCCGTTCCTTTTTATGTTCATTGTACATCCATCTATTATATACACACACACACACACACATATATATTATATATAAATAATTATGGGTAATAAAGTTAATAATCGATTTATCTAACAGTTAGGTTGACGTTTTCTAATCAAATTATATTGTTAGCTATAAGTGTATCAAAGCCCATATTGAAACCCAAAATTAATTATTATTAAAATCATATTTTTTTATAAAACCGGGAAGGCTGCTCTATTGTCAATTTTATGCCTCCTTCGTCATTGAGTAGGTCACTGTAAGACACACATGGTCACATGTCGATACTTGGTTGTGCCCTTCCCCCCCTTGGAAATGGGAAAAAACAACCCTGTTCTTACTCCTGTTTGAACATTGCAATATTGGCCTTCTTGATGTTTATAATTACTCACGTATAGGACCCAGGGGCGTACCCTACACCTGCCTACTCTTAATCCGGGCCTAAGCGTGAACCAAAGAATAACAAACATAACATATTATACAGTGTACTCTCGGTGACTCGAACCTTGATAACTCAAAATTCTCGACATCTCGAACAAATAAAATTCCCCTTCAAATAACAATAACATATTAAGATTTTGATAACTCGAAATTTTTAGTACCTAAGTCGATTTTTTTTCCCCCGTGAAATTCGAGTTACCGAGAGTACACTGTATTAACAAAACAATTTAAACTAACTTATTATTGAAACTTATGATAAATATTAATTAAGTATTTGTTTTTTAAAAACATATTTTATAGATAAACACGATGTAGGACATAAATTATACTAACAGAAATATGAGAGCAGCAGGAGCAGTTAATGCGCCACCAAGTAAGAAAAACGCTCCAGGAACCGTCTTCAGCGTGGCCTTGTATACAGCGCTGTACATTGGTCCATAAATTAGGGGCACCAGAGCTTCACATACGCCAAAAAGCGAGTTTACCTTTCCTGAAAGTATTTATGTACGATTAGATACAAAAAATTCGATTTTAAAATAACCATTGCATACCTAGTTCATCGGGTGGTACGAGCTTGGAAATAATCGATCTCATGGCGATAAATGATGTGCCGTTTACAATATCAACAAGTGGTGCTGTAAAAATAATATTTTTTTATCACGGGTTTTTATTTTTACATTTTAACAAATAATTAAGAAACGTTTTGTTTTGACACTTGTATATAAATATAAAATATTATGGTAAATAACTGTTAATCAAGTTATTATTTTATTATTCTCATAAAAAGTTTTTATCTCTCGGAAGCATGCAATATAATACGAATCAATTACAATTAACTTAACTATTCTTAAGATGATTGATTGTGTCCGTCTTGCAAGTTGCAAGTGCGTGATACTGCAAATTTACGCTCAGCAGCTCACGTTTAGCATCGTTAGTTTTAATATTAGAGTGAATTGACCAGTAATCAAACTTAAAAAGGTAACAACAGCTTATTTGTGTAAGTGAGTAGGTTTTTTACGATATCTATTTCAATTTTTTAGGAGAGTTATGACTTATGAGTTATGAGTATGATGAATATTGCAATCTAAAAATTAAAATATCGTAAAACACCGACGTATAAATTTAAAATACAGATAATATTCTTACCTTTAAGTTTGACAATAGGTCAATTCACACTAATTTTGAAACTAACGAAGTTAAACGTGGTCTGCCCAATGTAAATTTGCTATGTTACGCACTTGTTAGTTAGAGACAACAAAATGCTGGTCTGGACGTATGACGTACTCTTAATAAATAATTTTGAACGAGTTATGAAATTTATTTTTTTTATAAAAACCAAAATGAAATTTAACATACCTGGGCCTTTACTTTGATGAATACAACTCACTAAGTATTTATCGAGTTGAATTAAGCATACTTGTCAATATAATACTATTGTATTTCTTATGGTTTTCTTACCTTAAAATCTAATTTTAGAGCTACGAGATTATACGACTGACAAATTATTATGAACATTATAGGACAATTATTATTATAATAGATACCTATTTATTTAATTTTCACATTACAAAATGTGTATGGGTTGTAAATAATATTGTTATAGGTACGTATTATTTTTTATACGTACCTACACATAATAATATTATATTCGATTTTTAGAATCTTATAACAGTTTCGTCGTAGCATTAAGTCGGTTATTTTTCAGCGAGTGGTAAATTAGTACCTACTTCCATTTTTATTAAATTTTTTATTGCAATATCACCAACCCAAATAAAATACGAAATCCGTTGTGGCAAACGCGTAAACGAATCCGGCCAATATTTTGCTCATGCATGATATTACTCCAATCAAGGCGTCGTCGATTTGCAGCATGTGACTGAACACTCCAACCGAAAACATTGTACCTGTTTTGATAAAAAATGAAAAAAACAATACACGAATATATTATTACTAAAGTATAAACAATAAAAATATTGAAAAAAACTTGAAACCATAATTGATGTATACATTTTGACGTACCTACAAGATTAGTAATCATTGAATACGTGGAAAACATACTGTAGTTCACTTCGTCCCAATTGAATCTTACACGTGTAAACAGATACATCACAGACATTTCACCTGCAAAATATTATGTTATAATTTATACGTTGAACTGTTGAATCACAAGTACCTACCTATATATTTACTCTGTGTACGATATAATATAAATTTATCTAATTACAAATAATATACAACACTCATAATATTTCACAATGTCTAAAACTTCACGGAGTTCAATAAGTTAATAGTAATACGATGAATTAATATTTGAATAAACTATGAAGAGCTTCATTTTTTTATGCGAATAAATTTTAAAGAAATATTTATTTCTTTACATGTTATGTTAGAATTTATAGTCCATGGTCAACGTCTGTCGTATTATCCAAGATTATACTTGGCTCTTATTTGAATACAGAATAAATATCAGGGCAACTGAGAAACTGAGTTATAACTTATACAGTTGTATTAGTTATATAGCTAATAAGTATAATTAATATAAATTATTTGTATGCGTAATTTAATTCTAATTAAATTACATTTACCTACTCGAATAGAGAAAAAATGTTTTTCTATGTGATTGATATTATAAAACATAATTTATCATAAGTAATAATTATTTAAAACCATTTATATATTAACAGACAGCGATGAGTATTTTAATTGTAAGTTATAAATTTAAAAAAAAACTAAAAAGCTTTGTTACGGAGTCGAAGGACATAGTGATTAAAACAATTATGTTGTTAAAATTTTAATTTTTGCTTGCCATTGTTTTTCTTACTTTTCTCCTCTAGCGGGAATTTTTCTATTTGAAAAATAACCATAATGATGGTGTATATAGAAGCTATAATATTATCATAATTGTGTACATTTGACTTATAAAATAACCTCCAAATAATTGCGCACAATTCCATTAGATTAATATTTATAGCTAATATAGGTAGGTAGATACAATGGAAATGTAAAATAAGGTTTAATGAAAAAAGTCAAAAATTTGTATAACATTTTTAAATTATACTTACTGTATTACTAGATTATAGTATAATTCTTGAGTAAAACTACAAAATGTCGGGTCCGCATAAGAACTATGTGGATAAGTAGTTTTTTAATTTGAATAAAACTCAGTACTGTAGTACAATTTATTATGTATTTTAGGGGTTATCCGAGAGAGAAACATAAATTTGTATTAAAAAAACACGTAAGTGTTATATGAAGCATAGACGGTAGCGTTGATTAGACATGCATTTCATTTGTATTTCATATAGGAGTGGTAAATTTTGCGTATAGGTTATGTTTTACACAATTTATATCCGGCATAGTATACAACGTCATTTTTATGCTTATCAAATCAACCTAATCAAACAATCTATTATCAAGCCGTCAGCTTTACAAATTCCAAGGTCGATTTAACGAGTGAAAAATGAAAATAAATTGTTCTATCAATATAAAAAATAACCATAATAATACTTCAAGCATATCAATTTTTTTTTACTTGGATTTACTAACCGTGCAAAGGGCCCATTACGACGATGACGACAACCATCAAAGCAATAATTCTTAGTCTTCGGTTGTACTGTCCTTCTTTAAATGTCACTCGGACGGCCTCTTTAATATGGCTCAGGCTGAAAAAGTCCTTGAGGAAATCCACACAGGACGTTTCCCTCGGTGGCTCTTTACTCTCAATACTTATCTCTGGTTTCGTCTCCTTGATGAAGACCATGCCATACACAAAAGCAAATATGTACAATACTGTGGCTATGATGTATACGCCATAAAATCCGAGTTCTCGGAACAGTACACCAGATAACGCGGTACCGATGGGCACACCCACAGAACAGAAAACGTTCACTATACCGATTCTCAACGTTCGCATTTTCACCTGAAAAATCAAAACGAACGAATTAGAAAAAAGGGTTGCCATTTCAAATGCGAATCTGTGCAGTAGAGACATATTTTGTACGCGCTTTCTTATAGAAACGAGTGAATAAACGCGGATTATAAATAACTCCACGAGGAAATGACCACTCCACGTGATTTACGTCTTATATTATCATGACAGTATTCATATCACAAATAGTACTCATCGGTTAGGTTAGGTTATAGCTCAAAAGTATAGTATATAGGCACTTGTTTTTTTTATACTAACCGTAGTCACGTCTCCGACGTAGCTGAACACGGCCATGAACATGGTCATCCATCCGCCAGTCATAGCTGGCGGTACGGACTCCACGAGCCCGGCCACCTCCATCGGGAGATCGTAAAAGTAGTAAGTACAGACCAACAGGCCAATGCTGGTGAGGAATTCACCGATGATTGGTATCAGCATGCACGGTTTGCGCTTGTGGTTCCGGTCGCTCCACGACCCGATGAATATTATTAGAACCGACGGTATACTGCTCTGCACGATCGTCTTCCATATTATCATGTCGGCCACCAGTTCTTGAACCACCACCTCATCCTCCCTCGTGTAGTTATTCATCGTCCGACTCTCCAGCGCCGAGCACGTGGAGTTGTCCAGCCGGAGGTTCACCCGGCACGCCTTCTGCAAGTTCAGATTCTGCGTGGCGAGCGACGCCAACACGCTGGACACTATATAGCATCCCAACATCGGCTCCACCGTACAATGTTTCAGCATGAATTTGGCTTTTGACATGATGCTCATGGCCTGCCATGATTCGTGGTTGTCTTCTGGTGGCGACGACTTCTCGCGTTTTACCCCACTAGTATCGTAGGTCATTGTGTTTTCGGGGTTGTCTGTGACAGTGATTAAACGCAGCTATGAGTTAAATCGAATATGTCCGAAAGAAAAGTACACTTGGATTCTGGTTCAAACATGTCGTCCGAATATCTAAAACCAAACATAATTTAAGTTGAAACAATTGCTAAATACCCATTAGTCATTATTCATTACTCATCGTTAAAACAATTGTTGGAGATTCACATTTTACCTACATTTGTTTTAAAAATTAAACAAAATCACGTTTAAAATTAAAACATAGATACCAGATGTTACTTAGTTGGATAGAAAAAATCTATGAATATAATGCAGGGGATACTTACCAACAATGTCATATTTAAATATTTTTAAAGTTATTCATATTTAGAAAGCTGAACTTTATGAAAATAATGGAACGTTTACAAAGACTAAAGATCAATCGACCTTTTTCTTCATGTAGTTAATTTTTAAGCGTTTTTGTGTCAAGACCATAATGCCTAGGAGAAAATTCTTTGCCGAGTAATTATAAAGTACTATAAGGAAGAACTATTGTAACGGCATTGAGATTAAAAACACCACAAAAATATCATCGACAACATAATTATTTGAGGTTTAGAGACAATAATAAAAACGATAGGGAAAATACAACAACAAATTGCTATGAACCGACGTGATAGGTTTGTGGTGATACTTAATTAAAATCGGGCGGGTCAATGGTCCACAGCAGTAACTTATAAACATTAAACAATGACCCTATGACACACTTTGTGTAACGCCATTAAGGTGACAAGCTATCTTGTATATAATAATGATCATTATTTTTTCTCTCTCCGTCTCTTTCACTCTTCATTACGCTCTCTCCGTCTATTTTTGTATCTCCGATCACGTAAACGTCTTAAGTTTTATTTATTTTTTATTAAATAACGTATACTTAATAGCACGTAGAGAAATAACCGGATAAATCATGGTGACCTTTAATGATCGTGATATCATTACACAATAACGAAGTTAGCCATATTAATACGAAACAATAATCCGACGATTTGTGAATACAGAAGCGCAATTATTAGGATTTATTTTCTGAGATAACCCCCTGAATATGAACCATATTGATCAATTGAAAAACTATACCGTTTATTAGTTGTCATTATTAAACAATCAAAAACAATATATGTATGATCAGAATATTTTTAATTTTAAAAATTTTAATAGTATAATAACGTCATTCTAGACTCTAGAACTAAAAAAATAGTTACGATTTTAAATTGATCCTTATTCGTTAATCTTTTTTCTCATCAAGAGAACATTACACTTGCGTTTATTGTTTCTGTCTTACAAGCCCGCAACATAGATAATTTACGTTTAGCAGTTCACGTTTAGTTTCGTTGGTTTTAATATTAAGATTAAATCAATCAACTATCAAATTTAAAGCTAACTCAATTCTCCTCTCTTTCTCTTAAAGGATTTTTCAATGTCTTTACTAAAAAGCTAGTCATACATTTGTAAAATATAATAGAAAGTAAAACAGTAAAAAATATTGCTTAATGTTCATAACTCGCTTTGAAATGAAACATAAAAATCAATCACCAAGAGACCACAGATAATGTTCTTACCTTTAAATTTGACAATTGGTAGATTCCTCTTAAAATTTAAAATTAATAAAATTAAGTGAACCACTGTACGTACATTTGGAGTGTACAAGATATGAGCACATGACTTGTACTCGTATGCACTTGTAAAATGGAGACAATGGTAGTTGGAGCGTACCCAAATGTTTATTTTTTTTTTCAAATCGCTATCAGTTATTGACACTATATTATATTGCATACCTGGAAAATTAATAATTTTAATTGAAAAAAAAACATTTTGTGGAGATAATAACCTCCCCCTCCCTGCCAGTAATGCCACTGTATTGATTAGTGAGTTATGTTCACATATTACATACATATTACATATATGTGATAGATAAAATATTATACTTTCAAAAATCGGGACATGGAATAAATGTAATTCATTAATAGTTGGACATTTTAAAGTACCTATTTATATATTTTATAATTGTTATCAATAATTAGAGTAGGCACCTCTTTATTAGCTTTTAGTTTTAAACGATTAAACGAACATAATTTAAGATTTGCACTTGACAAATTAATACAAAATAATACAACTATAAATAACTAAACTATAATTCACTGAACTAAAAATAAAAAATTTAATTAAAATTATATTAACCTTGAGTTTTGAACCATGCCATACGCCCAGACCCTGTACCTACCACAACATAATGTATTCACTATTTGAATGTTGTACCTGTTTTTAAATCAAACCGTATAAAAACAGAAAGTAACAAAATATATTTAATACATAAATGTTTTTACGGCAGTAGTTTTTTATTTTTTTATAACCTTCTTAGGATGGTTTGACTAATTGTATATTCTCTTTGTACCAGGAATTTGTTTAATGTACAGTGGTTTACTGTTGAATTTTATTTAACTATAGTTAGTATAACATAAATTAGCAATAAAAAAAAATTATAGGTAAGAGGTATATATTTTATCTAAACAAATATTTTTTTAAAAATGAAATGCAAGAATTTATTTTTTAGAATGTCTAGACACAAGTCAAATAAAATATAGTCGTTGTGCGTTTAGTTGTGTATAGTTCAGTATTATAAGCCTATTTAAGATGATAATTTAATTAATAAGTGATAGTAGTGATACCTATAAATATTAAAATATTATATATAAATTATTATGTAATTACTCGAAACGCAAAGCAGGTGCTCAGAGGATATACTTATTATTCTTCTATTCAACCAATTTTCTTATGATCGCAGTGTTAACAATAGTAGTTAATAACATAATAACAATACAGATGTACCTAATACATATTACATAATAATATAACAAAATATATAGGTAAACAATAACGGTATGGTATTACTATAACTATTATTATTCTTAAATAAAAACTTCAAATCGGTTAAATTAAAACTATGTTGGAAATACGCTTTTATCTGATTATTGTATCGATTGAATAATTCGAGATTTATATACATAACAATATAGTAGTACATTGGATAATGTACATTACAGAAGCTACATTAGAGGCTAAAGTTTATAGTTAAGTAAAATAAATCATATGTTCCTAGAACCTTGTAATTATACGTTTGAAGATTTTTACAGATTAAATACTTTCAAAACATTTTGGAAAAATACGCGTATTGTTACTACCCATATAATGGGTACCTGCCATATTGTGGTACCATGTACAAACACCATTAGGCCCGAGCACAACACGACCAGTCTAAAAATACCCATTGCTTATATTTATATATTATGCGGATTGTGTTTGTTCATTGTCACCACAATAAAATATAATTATAATATCACTATACCTACGAGCAATTAATAAATATCGAGTCTTATTATCGTGTACGATAAGTAAAAGTAATTAGGCGCATACGGTGTTTGTTGTGGTTAGTGGTCGTGAGGAGATTGCAACCACCACATTGACCTACAAGTAATATTAGTAACAGTGTTGTGCACATTGAACATTTATAATGTTATGCTGCTCACAGTATCATCGGTATTATGTACCTTCGTCACAATAATATTGTTGTTGTTGATAGAAACCGCTTATTATACAACTACTACAGCTGGTATTGTAGAGGTCTACGCGTTAAGTTTGACATAATTATCCCTTCACAGAAATTGCACTTTTATAATAAATGTCATATTATGGCGAGCCCAGATGTTTTTCAAATCATTTATAATATACTAGACAGTAGACAGTGTTGATAATATTTGATAGACACTACTATAATATTTATAATAAGCGTTAGGAGTTATACGTATCTATATTATACTAATTTAAAATAACTTTATAATGTACATTTGTAATGCATTATGTAAATACCTTCTTGTTACCAATTTATCATAAAGTGGAATAAAATATGTAAGACCTTAAACGGCTAAATATTTTAATTTTATTATAAAAAATATCTTTTTAATGAATATTATTATCCAAAGAACTCGTTGCTCACTCGTTTATTAATATTAATTTTTCTCATATTATTGAACTGACTTCTTACCAAGTACCTATATTGTTTTAAATAACTGTTTATAATCTATAAATTCTACAGACCGGTACCTAACAACGTGCATTTTTTTTATTACAACTGTGTAAATAATAATATAACATAGTTCAACTAGTTCAAGGCTTGATGATCCGGCAATTAGTGTACTATAATATGTTGTGTGCGATATGCGAATCATATTATTATATAAACCCGAACAACTAAATTTATGTTTTAAAACAAGAAAATATTTACCCATCTCGTTAATTAAGAATATCATATTATGGTAACACTTTTTAATTGTGTCGCTCGATCATAAGAGTACTACATAATATGTTACAGTTGGTATACTTAAATATGTATATTTGCCAAAACCAATGAAAATAAAATTAATAATTTTACATTATTATAAAGTATTGTTTACTTTGTGATTAGCCTCGTGAACACGACCCAGTACTTCAGCAGCTTGGATTGTCTTTACTCTTAGACAAATTAATACCAATTTGTTTTTTTTATTACGCAAAATTGTCTGTATGAAATACCAACACTATACTTGCTCACCTAAATGCCCGTGTCTCATATTACCTATACTACCAGAATGGATTTGGTTTTTGCAATTTCTACCAATAATATAAGTTTTCCACACAATAGATGCATGCGACTTCCCAATGAAGACGTATCTTTTTCATCTTTATTTGGTTAAATAACAACTATTTTATTTATATTATATTTTTCACATTTTTAGTTTTATTAATGTGTTTACATAATTGGACTTCGTCTGTATTGTAATAAATAAAATTCCCTTGTTAGTAGATAGGTACACTATTAGTTAAGTATTAGTATAGTTCCGTATTATCTTTTCAAATTTTCATTTGAATATCTAAGTTTTGAAAAATTATCAGTGCCTATGTTTTCTTGAAATGTGAATGAAAATAACTCTGTGACTCGTTTGTGAAAATGTTCAAAATTTCAAATGATGCTAATTTTAAAATTAATTTTCCTAAAAATATCGATGTCGTTTAGATGAGTGACGACCAGTTATAGGTACTCACATTATTATTTAGTGTCGTATATAGCCTAAAACAACGTATGTCATTTTAATATTAAACAAAATAAATATAACATGAACCTACCTAATTCTATATAGAATAAGATGATTTAAATCTGTTCTATTAAGAGTAACTCCCTGTTATTTCCATCATGTTTCTATTGTACTATTGTCTTCGAACCATAACTCTATTTTATTATTATTTTGTTTTGCATACATTATGTTATAATGTGCTCATAAAATATCAATTAATCACACAAGTCATAATTTCATGAAAATCTCGGTATCGACCTTCTGTAGAACAAAATTCGTAACACGCGTAGCTACTGTTAAGTTCCTTCACATCATACATTTGATGATATTAGTAGTCACTCGGTGATATATTATATATTTAACACATTGGTCATCGTTGTGCTAAACTCGGTAACCTCGACTCTGCGATTTATCTATAAATAGTTTCCATCGACGAAAATATAGAAAAAGTTGAGGGGGAGAAAGTGGTCAGGCTAAACTCCCACCCCCGCAAAAATTGTGTTCAAACTCAAACCAGAAAATCAACAGTCAAGATCGATATTATGTATTTATGTTCTCGACCAACGCGCATAGTTAATAATATAAACCTCTTCCGAGAAGTAGATGAAAACATTAATGTAAACACACGTATTATTACCTTATTAGTTATTTTTACGTTCTTGGTCGAATGGAACTTTAATATAATGAATACCGTTCATTATACATCATATACCACCGTATAATATTTCAAATAATTATGAGTTCATAGTGTAGCTTGTACTGCAGAGATTTGTCGATGGGCAAAGGGGAGATGATTTTTAAGATAATGTATGTTCTGGTGGTCACACCTTTTTCCTAAACATTTTATTTGGAATCCAAATGACAGTGAAAAACAATTGGTCCATCTGCACATTGCAGAATATAGGTACAACATGTATGCGTCGTATATTATAGTAGCACATCAATATTTTTCCAATTTTATTATAATAGGTACAAATAAATATAAATATATAAATATTATGTGTGTAATTTTGATCAAACTCGTCGATTAGAAACATTGGGTATTTTTATCATCAATGACAACAATATTCTGTCCTTGGCCCCAATCAAATCCTATTCACCAATTTTTTGTGGTCACAAATCACAACATTATAATAATATTATTCCACAGATAATAATACTCATAATTAACTCAAGAGATTTATTCACAATAACTGTGGATTAGTAAAAATTTTTTTTTAAGTTTCGAAGTTTTGTAACTTACCTAATTAAAGTCTTATTATCCTGTATATAGTTTTCAACAAAACGTGTGATATGTTTTATATGTAAATTGAAAAAAAAATGTATGTGTATCAAATACATTATAGAAAAACAGTTACTATATCATTTTATAATAATATACATTATTATTATATGGTAGGTTGTATTAGAACATTTGGAACCTTATGGTCATTTTTATTTAGTCATTTTCAAATAGTTTTATGCAATTGCCGAACCGTTTATTTTTGAAAATACTACATCGGAAAATGTTGCAGTAATTATAGATGAAGTGATGATCAACATTAAAAATAGTTAGTCAAACACTTTCGTTGTCTGTTGGGTTCACGGATGAACCGAGGGCGTTGGTAAGTCTCCCCGAAAACTTCAAGAGAACAAAAACATTTCTTCACAAGAACACACTCGTATATAATATTATTTCATATGAAACAATTCCAAGTAAATTTGCGGAGATTTTGTCGTGTAAAGGATGTCATTACAGACGAGTTATAATTTTTAATTTTTTTTTTTATACGCGCTAAACAACCTTGATAAATAACCACACTCGGTCCCTTTATTAAATTAACTTTGACATCAACCGCTCGACGCCGGTAACTAGTAACGTGGTCCATAATCGCGATGTTTCGGTCGTTAAAGTTGATTTTTGAATTTTTGTTGCAAATACGCGATTGTATTTCCTGTACATGGTAGGTTCACTGTTTTTACATTGACATTTATGTGACAACCTATTAGGTACCCCTGTTAAAAAATATATATATACCAAAACCATATCGTTTTAGAAGTATTAAATACGTAACTATATAAATAATGCCCAAACCATACTGATAAATAATCAAGAATTTTCGATTTGTTACCTAACGATGTGGAGTTTTTTTAATGGGTTAGGTTACAATTTCAACAAACTTTGATAGTAATATAATTAGACGTAGAATGAGTACTTATACATTTTTTTTATTGCTAGCTACTGTTTACTGTACTCGTAATAAATAAACGTTGATAAAAATATCGGTCATTCTGGACGGAATTTACATTAACACAGAGACTCCCGAGGACTTGCGATTCGAAAGTTCTAAGATTATTTTATACCATCATAGTTGTGCACTTGTGACCGTTGTAGTACTGCCGTATACCTAAACTAAATAAAATTATGCAATCAACATTCAATGCGTGTTACATTTCTATTATTGGCAAAAACCTACATCTTCCCGATCACTACAATCTACAGTCCATAAAAGTCGGACGCGATAAATGCAGTAAAACGTTCTTTTTTCAATGCTAGGAAAATAAAGCAACTTGTAACTTATTAGTTTCAACAAACACCTTTGCTAACGATGACGAAAAAGTTACGATTGACATGAAATTTCCTACTTAAAAGTATTAAAAATATACAACCCGACTGTCCCAAGTCCCAACCTATATGAGTACACATTTTGTACGTTTAACAAACATATTTCCGTTCTTTTTGCCCATTTTTGAATACAAATCTTGCACTTTACTATTATTATGTATTTATAACTGTAAATTGTTTAAATTGTAATAAAAAAAAAAAACCCCTAAATCGCTTTGTTGTATAGTAGGTGTCGAGTATCGTTATCGAATAGGTCACTGCAATGTGTTAATATGAATTATATGATAGGTACATCATTACATACAAAAAAACGATTCTGAGCGGAGATCAAAAGTGCCATTCTGCCATCCAATATTACTAAGGAAGTAAATTTTATTAAATATGTATAGTTGATAATGATATAAGTAATTTTTCTAATAACAAATCGCATAGGTACAATATAGGTACAATAATTATTATAATATTATTTATTATTTGAAATAATTAGCTATTAAGGGGATTTGATACTGTGATTTTCTGTTTTGTCTAACATATGCGTGACATAGTATTTAAGACGTGTTTTTGGCCAAACATTCCAATTGATCTATTGAAGTGATAAGAATTCTGAAAACAGATTTGAATTTGTCGTCAAGTCTACTTGAAATCGACTTTCCCACATGTTTTATATTATCCACCAGATTCCTAAAAATGTCATATAAAAAAAAATTGTATTTAAAAATTGTCGTATTTTAATTTTTGGAGAAGTTAAAATCGAAAAATCAAAAACATGGGAAAGTCGATTTCAAATAGACTTGACGACAAAGTCAAATCTTTTTTTAGAATTCTTATTACTTCATTAGATCAATTAGTATGTTTGGCAAAGAACCAGTCTAAAATCCTATGTCGCGTGTATGTTAGACAAAAACAGAAAATTACGGTATCGAATCCCCTTAACAACGACGCATAATATTCGGCGCGTTACTACTACATACTATACATACTCAGCTTAAAACTGTTCATCGTATAAATAGCTTAAAATTAATCTAAATATATTGAAAATTTCATATCGTATATAGTAAATAATAATTAACGTAGTGGTGAAGAGTGTCAAGTCCCTACGTTTAATAATTACCTAGTACGACGAAATAAACTTAAACTTGAACTTCAATCGCTCATACAAACAATGATGTGGCTTTGTGTTAAACTTTTAATTTCCAGTAAAACAAACTTATGAGGAAACGTGATTACATTTTAAAACCAAAAAGGCTCAATAACAAAAACTTTCAAATATCTATAAATAGCACAAATAGGTATTATAATATGAAATATTTTGAAACGACGTACCTATAAAACGTCACGAAATTATAAGACCCCAGCAAAAATATTAGGGGAAAAATTTAAGTTTATACATTAAGTTATTCATTTTTGAATTACACCCAAAAAACTTAAATCTTAATAGATTTTGTCGAAAAATGGTTTAGCTGTTTTCCTTAAATATTTTTTTAGTTTTTCTCGATTATTTTGCAAAATACTGGGTTTTTTTTTTGTTTTGACTTCCCAAAGTAGGTACCAACTAGATTCATTGTGCTACCAGAAACCACTCTCAAAGTTTAAGATCGAAGCATTCTTTCTACTGTAAAAAGTGTCATCTAATATAAAGAAAAATAATAATAACTCATTTCATTGTAAAACCAATACATTCATCGCTCCGCTCAGAAACTAAAACTGTGTCAATTTATTATTGAAACGTCTGACCCACTTGCTTTTCTTCGTCTTAATCATTATATCCGTTCACATTACACAACAGGATAACAAAAACCCTGTGCGGGACTGTATATTAACGGTCTGAAACATATAGGTTCAAAATACAACAGTAAATTTAGAATAAAATTGAATATTATGAGTTTATGTAACGACTTGATGATATCAGTTGACAATTATATTTTAATATTATTTTCGCTATACATCTACTCATTGTAAGGCTATTACCTAACCAATGTAATACTTTATTATTGAATTGACATTTTAAAATACAGTTTGAACAAGTCGCAAGATTATTTTTTATGTAGGTATATGAGAAAAATAAAGATAGTATAACAATTTATATTTATAACATGAAAAGTCTAATTAGTTGTGATTAAAAAAAAAAAATTATTTTTAAGGCGTCATCATATAATAATAAATCGAGATGTTTTTGAATCAATGGCTAAATTGTTTATATTATTATTATCATGTATCACACTTTTATATGTGGTAATACAACTATCTAGTTATTGTTTCATAAACAAAAATGAATGAGAATAATATGCTTGAATAAGCTGCACCGTGTCCATATATATATTTAAACCTGTCAGAACTTAAAAAGTATCAGCTACAATAAATGTACAACCATGAGAATATAACTTATAATAAGGTATGAAAAACGTGTGATTTAATACAATTTGTTTTAATGAATAATCTAATAAAAAATATGTATTCATTAAGTTCAACTTTATATAAAACAAAAAAAACTACACCGAATAAACCAATGTAAATATAATGTTACACTATTCAATTTGAGGTATAAAATATTTTCAGTTAAAAAAAAAAAATCGCAGATAAAGCTGGATAGCGAATTAAAATTAGATTAATTATAACCAGTGTTGCTCGAAATAATTAAATTATTACGCGTTATACTTTTAGGGAAATAACGTGGCTAATCGATTTGAGAAGTACTTTATCAAATATCAATGTAAATGATTCAAATAAATATGTATATGAAATGAATTTGTCAATGTTTATGTAAATTTTTTTTATAATTTTATTACCTTTATACTTACATACATTAAAGTCAATACAATATATTATTATTCATTATTATCGTGTACCTTTTTGCCGACTTTATTTTATTGAAAACGTTTAAAGCGCCAGCCCAGCTGTATCTCATGAACGGAATTCTCAGATAATAAATATTAAATAATACCATAGGTACGTCTCTTATATACTATTTAGGTATAATAGTTGGATTGACGATAATAGTAAAGTGAAAACACTGAACATTAAATTGGCATTCGACAAAAACTCTGGGACAAATTTTCCCCTACTTGCCGTGTAAAATAATAATAACAGTAATATTATTATGTAACCTAACCTAACCTATCTATGTATTATACTGCATCCACGTTGAGATTGCTCGTTCTGCGACGTATTTACAGAACAATTTAAAATTATTGTTCTGTATTGAAAAAATACGATGTCCGCAGCTATCAGCACATTCTTGATCAAATTTTTTCTTGTGCCCAAATTTAATGGATACCTGCTTAATATTAATGTGATATGCGTAGCATCCATTATTCATTTGATAGTTTTGAATTATGGTGATAAAAGTACGTTCACCGGATATAAAATATAACACAATATAATTTAAATCGAATAAAAAAACTTAAACTTAACTTTAAAAAGTATATTAATACAACAATTGCACACAACTTACTACAAGTATAATATATCGCGTTAGTTTCTAATTAGTAATTTATATAATTAAATTTTACAAAGCTGGGAAGAGTTGTCGGTAAATAGTTATAGGAGGTAGGTAGTAATTGGGATTAATACTTTATAAATGATTATGATTTTATTTTGTAATATCAATATTGTATTAAAACATTGTTTGATGATAAATTGTATACTATACTATACCGACTTAATATGAAACATACTAACATACGAAACATAATATGCATACGGTAGTGTAAACCATTAGGCCATTTTATGGGATTTGGATAACAGTGTTTTGTTTTACTTAGCATTACAATGATGAGAATAGTTTTATAATATTAATACAACGAAAAAACATTAATGAATAGTGAAATGATAAACATAAAATATTTAATTTGGAATCTGAAACTGTCTGCATTAGGTACCTACTTATAATAGTTAATCGTGGTTTTAAACAGGAAGAAAAATATTATTGTATTCATACAACTATCGATCGTAAACGTATTGCATTAGTTAATTTGATGGTACGAACGATTTTGACAAGCATCATCTGCATATTTAGAAATGATAACATTATCCAGTGTATATAAACAATAGACGAGGAAATTTTTTTTATTATTTTCGTTAGAGGTCCACATAATTAACTTTTATTGTTCTATTATACTGAATCTGCGAATGTCCCAGAAACAATGTCGTGTTATGACATTCGACTGAAATAATAATATATCGGTTAGAATAACAGTGATAAAAATATTAAAAATAAAAAATTATGCAATAGTCCGCTTGACAATGTGTCGTCGCTATAAATAGGATTTTGTATTTTTAAATAACAATTGTAATTAAAATAAAAGAGTTTTACAAGAAAATGTATTATTTGGTAAATATAGTATAGTATTGTAACTAAAAAATAGACTAGGTCAAATTATTTTTATGCACGTGAAAATGTGACTTACACCCCGGCAATCCTTATAGATCGTATGTTATATATAAACTGTTGTTATAACAAATTTTAGTATATACCTAATAAAATAATGACTAATAAAGAGTTTATACTTTAATAGATATGTTACATATTGTTACATACACTGGTGAATTTATAAAAAGGCCTCGTATAGATCCTCGTATCTCAACAAACACTAAATTGATTGAGGTCTTTATAATAAAAAGAAGTTAAGTTCCGATCTTTAAACCCTACTGAATACGTCTACCTAATACAAGGTTAAAATAATTTATTAATTTTAATACAAAAATAATGTAAGCATAAACTACATAAAACAGATTAGATATCACTTACAAATTAGTTGAATTTATAGACATTTACATTGAACCTACCTATATAGGTACAATATATGAATAAAAATGTTTTTCAGAAAAATTAAATAGACTCACATCAATATACACATAATTATTTACAGTTTCAATTTAGTTTGAAAACTAAAAACCAATTGTCACCATAACAAGATCAACAACTTTTCAAGTCATAATTCTTAGACGCGAGTGATTTCAAATTGTGTATGAACATAAAAACCGTAGCAAGCCAGTGTACCAATCAAAGTAGCGTAGGTACCTTCTGGAACAAGTATGTGCGTTAAAAGTCCGTGAAATCCAAACAAAATATCGTTGATCGTATATTTTAGGTGGACTTTAATAGTATAATATTGTAATGTGTTCATACGGACATTTAATTCAAAAATGAAATTAATGATTTTCACATCCCTATTGTCAATGACCGAGCATCACGGCAATATGCAATTAAAAACCAAATAAAAAACCTTCAAAGACAAATAATGATTATTATTATATTATATGTCTAATTATTGCGACGAAAAAAAAAAAAAAAAACAATATATTATTTACCACCCCTAATACACCATACGTATAAGTGATGATATTAAAACGTAGAGTCATCTTACCTTTCGTCCGAAATCACGACGATCTGCCGGGTACATGGTGCAGTGTAATAATGGATTCCGAAATTTGAAAAAGTCAATCGACTTACGACATGGTTTGAAATCGTCTTCGCCAATCAAACGCCGTAGTGGACACACAACGATGTATTTCTAGGCCACGAGTTGAATCGGTCGAGTCGCAACGAAAATGTCACTTGGTATACAACTATATATTATATTATATTCTATTCGTGGCCGGTGTACAACGATATCAAGTGTTATATTGTATTCCCAGTACGACGTCTCCGCGAAATGTATACGATATCGTATAACTACCGAGCTGGTATAACAGGTGGCTTTTTTAGTATACCCGGTAGCTCATACCGCGGTCGCGTACACGCGAAATATACCAAATTGAAAAAATAACGTGTTGTCACCGGTCATACCGCGGTATGATAATATTAAATCGTGAACGCGTTAATGTTATGTATCGTGTGTGTGTGTGTGTGTGTGCCACGGTCGCCGATCGACGTTCGACTTGTTGCTGCTGTTGCGCGCTATACTATGAAAACAATCGACGAGTGAGTATCCACGAGTTACGAAGGCTGCTAATTTGTCGTTACTCTATAACATAATATACCTATTCGCTGCCCTCTGCTTCCTCCCCACTTCCGACGCGGCGGCGCTTTTTCATTTCGCTCGCAACGACGGGCGGCGGCGGCGCCGCGGTGGAGTGTATAATAATAATGATGATGATGATGATGATGATGATGGTGATGATGATGATGATGATGATGATGATGATAATAATAATAATAATAATGATGATAATAATAATAATAATGATATTATTTTGAATGCTCCGCGGACGAAATCAGAAAATTTCAACTACCGCGCCGCGACGGTCGTAAGCGATACACGACAATATTACAACATGCGTATTATTACACTTGACAGATTCGTCGGCGCAGGCTGTTCAAACTTTGGCGGTGATTTCTGCGTGCTAGCGAACGCCGCGATAGCAGGACCACGACGCAATTACCCGTGTGTGTGTGTGTGTGTGTGTGTGTGTAGGAGGTATAGGGGAAAATTATACGAATATAATTTTATTGCGATTGTAAATGTAATTCGATTGCATACAATTATTATATAGGTGAAAAAACGTAAAAAAAAAAATGAACGATTTATGACGATTGCTTTGTAAGTAGTAATAGACTGTGTGCTGCAGGACGAAGTCGTATAACAGTACGACAATATAATTTTGAAAATAACACTCAAACGTAATATAGTACCTGTATATTATTATTATTATTATTATTATTTTTACCGTTTTTATCGTAATAATAGTTAGGTGCCCGTGATTTTTTTATTCAGCATAAATGAAATGAGAAAATATTATATTCGGATAAAATCGGTGTGGTACGTAAAATCACGTGTACCTTTATATTATTCTATGTCGAACTGAAAAAGTATTGACATAACCCTGCCATGTGTTTATTCATATTTTTTTGAATTTGAATTAAAATGTATGTATTTTTTACAAAGATAAATCCACAAATCGGCAAGATAATCACGGTATAGGTTAAGCTCGATAAACATATTTGCACAGTTTTTATAAATAATTATTAAAAAAAAATACATCGAACACATTAAATTAAATAAATAGTTCTCAATCGTATATCCATGTATTTTAGTAGGTCATCTGTCGATTGATATCATTATATTATTACCTATATCATGTTGTCAATACTCTCGTATTCAATCCAAAAAATATTTCACATGTACTTAACCTATTATATAATTTTGTGAACATTTCGATTTAACACGCATGAATGTACTCATATTAATCAAAAACCTTCGTCATTTAAAATATACAATCACAACTTAAATTTAACAATAAATTATGGCTATCATTGCAGTATTTCACTAATTTGTATTTTGATTATCTTTTTATTTATATATTATAGTGTTTTAATTTGTAAATTTAGATTAGGTCTAATATGTATATATATAGGTTAAACATAATAGGATAAACATATTTTGATATCTTCAAAGTATATCAGACAATTTGTTAACAATAAACACTAATTTTCTTGAAAATTAATCACGTTTTTGGAAATGTTGTTTTATATTATAATTTTAATTCATTACAAAACCACATTTTTGACAATATGTTGTATTTTTATATTTTTTTTTCAAATTTTTACTCTTTTGATTAATTATATACATTTTTAATTTTATATTCAAAAACTAAATAATAAAAATACCTACACTAGTTTCGTATTTATTAAAAATTTTAAAACATCGATTGACTTTTTACCATATCTAATTTTTAATCTGCTTGAAATAATAAATATTCTATAATTTGGACTACACCTAATATATTAGAATTTAACAGGATATCAGGCAAACATGTTAAGTCACGTATTACTACTATTTCGGTATTAACTACTTTGGGGTTAGGATTTTTCTTCTTCTAGATTATATTTGCTTATAAATTGTACTATGATGATAATATATTATACTGCACGTATTTTTCAAATACATTTGAAATAACATTGGTTTTGATAAATCTATGACTCAATAGAAATGTAACTTTACCAATCGGTCAGCAATAATCAAAAAAATTTGAAGGTGAATTAAAAAAAAGCTCATGAAATTTTTATGATAAAAGAATCAAATCAAAGACTATATCACTAAATCATATTTTAAGAATTAATATAGTATAAAATATGTATAATACAACAAAATTCCACTAATCAAAACTGTGGAAGTCACTCTGCTGTATATTCATTATTAGCCATTAGGTGTCGACTGTCGAGTGTACCTCGTTGTTATATATGTCACTAAAATGGATGTATTATTTTTTTATTTAATTATATTTCATAGTTACAGTGAAAAACGATTCTGAGTGGAGACGGTCGTCAGCCAATTTGTCTACTAGATAATTCACGATTTTGGTTATTTTGACAAATTTTGTCAACATTTTAAATTCAAGCGTTCATATAAGAAAAAGGACATTTTTATGATTCAATGTCCTTCCCAACAAGGGATAAATTTTTTAGAAAAGAACTACGTTTGTATATAAATTGTAAGGATATTTTTTAATCCAAACCATTGAATAAATCTGGTTAAATTCAACTTTTTAATTAGCTTATATTTTAGTTTACAAGGTTTCTCTTCAAATTATAATACAATTGGCAAGTAATCATAGTTGTTATACAACAAATAGGCGTTTATTATAATTAATAGGAAATTAGTATAATAATTGAGTTTGCTAAAAACAGTGATCAACTAGAAAAAAAAGTAAACAAAGCCACAAAGGTATAGGTAAATGAGTAAATTATTATTTAAATAATTATTGTCATTATTATAATTTATTATAATATACAACTCTAAGTTTGGTAAATAAAAAACAATTTAAACATTTTACGAATGTATTTAATTATTTCTATAAATGTATACTAGTAAGCATTAAATAATTAAATAGAAAATTTAAGTAAATATTTTTTAATAAGAACATTTTAATGTAGCATAGAACACAATAACACACTGTGACTAAATGACTATAACCATAATAAAACTATAAATTCAACAAATAAATTATTTTATTTTATTCAAACATAACCAAAATTTGACTTGGCTTAATTTGGCATAGACGTTATGTTTTATTATATTTATTAATTTCATAGCAATATAATATAATGTTTGAACGTTAAAAACAAATTGTTCAGATTAAAATCAGTTTACCAAAACATTATTTAATATATATAATATAATTTATGAATTGAATATAATAATTGTTAAATACTTTTATCAAATCGTAAAATTTAAAATAATTTGAAATGAAAAAGTATAAATTCCTTAAAATTATATTGATATTGATACTTTGTGCTACA
The DNA here is from genome assembly GCF_019925205.1 of Metopolophium dirhodum. Lineage (NCBI taxonomy): Eukaryota > Metazoa > Arthropoda > Insecta > Hemiptera > Aphididae > Metopolophium > Metopolophium dirhodum. The sequence goes on along the minus strand of NC_083561.1, from coordinate 36,320,727 downwards.
TTAGGTCCAACACAATTTGGTTAGTTTCGGCCTAGTAACCTTACTATGTTCAACAAGTTCAAAAGTATAATTTAAGTTAATAAAAGTCCTTCGACAAAATTTTACAAGCTTTATGTACAGTAAACTGAACAAAATTTAAAAAAAAATCTAGCGATTAGAATAGAGTCCGAAAAAAGAATCTCGAATAATCAAAGAATTGTTAAAAACTATACTTCAACAACTTAGATACTGACAAATTTTTACTTAAAAATAAACATTGCACAAGATATACTATTTTGGTTTTAAATGTATAATAGATGTCACAAAATAGTGTTGGTTCATAATTTTAAGCTTTTAACTAACAACAGATAATCATAGCAAGTATTTCGTATTAAATTTATAATTTGTATAAATTAATAATGCTAATTGTATGAAATAAAAGAAAACAAAATAGCATGTACTTCTTAAAAACTATAATATATCACTTTTAAGATACGTAAGTAAATAACAAAAACACTGTAAGTTAGGTACTTGGTTATAAAAATATATTAATAAGTGGGTATAATAGAAAAATAATATCTAGAACCAGAATATCTGCCACATTCTCACATAAGAGGGTGGTGATTTTTTCGACATTTTCTGTAAGACTACCTACCTACTTGAAAATTACAGAGTTTATTCAATATGTATATCAATTCAAGTTTTTAGTGGCCAAATAAATTGATACTAAAATTATTACTATTTTAGGATGAATATTATATAGATACTTCAATACAAATAGAAACCTACAATGAATCAAAAACTTTAGTTTATATTATATCAGAAATTATTTTCTATATTTTATTTATACAACTTATCATAACTTATGGGGTAATATGATTTTAATCTTTTTTATTAGCATTATTAAATTACTATATTGTTGATAATGTCGTCAAAACATTAAAATTCTTAGAACTAAAGAAACACAATACACCTATGTTTAGGTATAATAACCAATTCTAATAAATAACTTACTTAGATGTAAGCATTGAAATCATAGTTCAAACTTCAAAGTTCTATAGATATGTATTCTAACAAAAGAACTGTAGGTATTGCCTTACTCAATCAGTTATATAATTGTATTATATTTTTTGATAACTATGCAAATTTGATCAATCTGATAAAGAAATAAAATATGAATGCGTTAAGTTTATACTATATATGTACTATACTATACTAGTTCAACTTATAACTCAAACAAAGTAATTTCGATTCTGTTCAGAATAAAATATATTATTATACACTAAAACTACTCTTACACGACTTAAATACAACCATTGATTATACATAATCAATGATACAACTTAAATATTTAATATATTTTAAATCCATGTTAATGTCTAGGAAGTATAATAGTACCTATAAAAGTGATTAACCGTAAGCATGTTCATTACTCACTCCTCTTTTATTGTTCAGTAACGCATTTATTCAAATTCTCATTTTTAGAATTTTTATTTTTATTAATATTATTATGACTTCATTTTCAAATACTTAGGGCCATATTTATAGTTAAGCTAATTATGATAATTTAAAAAATAAAAGAATTGTTTTAATAACTAAAAGCAATGCTTAAGGTAGGTCTCAACCGGTAACCTTAATTTAAGTAATACTTTTTCTTTTCTTAAGCCAAAGTCTTGTTTATAAATCTCATTTGAGTGATAAGTATAGCTTAAGCAATACTTATTCTTAAGCATTGACTATAAATACTTCCCTTAGATTTTTTATTTCATTCAAGAAGTATCATATGGTGATGCAAACTTCGTTTTTTATCAAATGAGAACCACACTTTTTTACTGTAAATTACATGCAGATGATTTTTTTGAAAATGTTGGCGCATCTAATTGAAAAATTCAAGTTTCCGAGTTATTTAACTGTATGCTAAACATACGAACTAAAAATGAAAGTCCATAATAATGGTTTTACATAAAATATCAAGTTACTACCTATATATTATATTATTATCTAATATTTAGTCTAATACTTATTAGTTATTGTTGTATAACAAAATGTACAAATTATCAAACTACTATAATTTTAAAATCTTCCTTGCCCCATATATCTAAGCCATTTATTATTGACTATAATTATTACTTATACCTACATACACTCTAATACTCAGAAACTACTCGTTTCAATTTCGATAACTATATGACATAAGCGCCAAAGGTACAAAAAAGACGTATCATTTATGCCAACATTTGTAGGACATGAGCGCCAATCTAATATTTTATATCTGTTCTACCCAACATAATATGACAGAAGCGCCAAAAGTAAAAAATTATATCATATCAAAAACATATCATTTGCGCCAAAATTAATTTTTTATATAAGAAGTTATTTCAAAATGTCGATCTTATAAAAATTTATCAATAAATATAATATAAATTAATAAATTATAATTTTAATAAATCGGTTGATTTTTTCGATCTTATAAAAATTGTCAATAATAAATTGTTAAAATATAATAAATAGTTCTAAATTTAATATCTGTTAACTATGGCACACAGGTATCTAGGATTTTGGCGCTTTCGTAATTCGTACGGTACAACTTTTTTTTTCTTATCAAATTTGACGCTTATGTCTTCCACCGATTTCGATTTAGATGCGTCAACATTTTCAAAAAAATCATCCGATTAAGAGTTTAAAATAAAAGTGGTGGTTTTTATTTGAAAAAAAGATAATAGTATCGGCCCAGGGCACTCTTAAGACCCTAAATGGTATAAAATAAACCCAAGTATTTGGAAATATGGTCCTTCAAAATACATAAGAAATTGCAAAATTCACAATTTAAAGAAATACATTATTAATATTATAAAATATTAATAATGAAAAAATGCTTGGTGTTACTGTTATTAGTAATTATTTTCAATAGATTTTTGAATTATCAACAATCAAATGAGTATTAAAAAAATACTTCATCGTCTTACAACTAACACAATAAAATAGAAATATTTATGGTGAGATTTGTCTATGACTAACATGGTCATTTTACGAGACTAATGTTCCAGTGTAATGTCAAGTAAAATTGTTCAAAGCTTAATGCTGGGTTGCATAAACATTTACTAATCGTTTAATAAATCAATAATATATTAATAACCTATTAATGGTCCCTTAAATATGATTTGGTGACTCAAGATTTGTCCATTACATTTTGGTGGACCATTAATACAATCAATTGTTCAAAAACCTGGTGGCATACGTATAAACTATTAGAGAGCAGAATTCGCAAAACTATATAATAATGTATTATTATTATTAATATAATCATATTATACTGCTTATTGGCTGCAGCTTATTATTATAAGTGGGATTTATTTTCAGAGGAATGCGTAAATAAAATAATATATTTTAACGATGAACTCAAAACCAAAATATTGGCGTGCATGAACTTCCAAAAATACAAGAACGTATACTAAAATATACGTAGGTAGCCGTCCACGTTCGACCGGGTATATTGATATTGGTATTGGTCCTTGGACTATAGCCGCGCCGCAACAGCGTAAGGTTTGGTCTTCGGATCCAACGTCTGCCGCTAACACCGCCATGCCACCATAAAATAAACAGATACACACACGTGTTTCACCCAAAAAGCGCATTAAGGATAGAAGCTGTAGTCGATGCATAAAAAAAAAAAATTATAATATAGATGGATTTAAGATGTTTGGTTGTGAACAAGTTTTTTGAGAAATATTTTAAGCGTTCGGGAAGAAAATATACGATCGAGATTTACTAGGATATATTTCAAGGTGAAAATGACGTGTGTTTGAATGAGGCGAAAGGAGTGGTTGTGGATATATCAATTTGGATAAATGTTTGATGAAAGTGAAAAACAGGTTTTCAAAACGTATTTTAAACAAGTAAGTTGGATGCACAGTCGTTATTTAGGGGAAACGATGTTTGAAAATCGTTAACCAACCAAACTTCAAAAAATCATAAATTCGTGGGTGATATTAATTAAATGTTACCATTAAAACACTAGTGTAAATTTATTACATCTCTAAAATATTCTACATTGGATGGACCCTTGTAAATATCATGAATCGTGCCGAAAATGTTTTCTAGTCATTATCAGAAGTGTAAAGTTAAAACCAACTGGCAGGTTAAATACAGTTTAAGTATAATATACAGAATATTATAATATAATTTAACATAGGTGAAATAAAATACTTTTTACTTTAATTTAGTTTGTACAATTATCAAAATAATTAAATTATTTTAACATAGATAATATTATGTTTAAAACAACGAGTCAACATTATAAACCTAGCTTGTGATATTGAGCTACGACGTATAATTCTTAACATTACCTATGTAATTTAGAGAAAATTCAAACCAATTTACAATTTAAATAAAATAAAATATAACAATTAAAACAGCTATGCAAGAAATAGATTAAAAGTGTCGAAAATAAAAGTATTCATCTTGAAATTGAAGAATATTATATTCAATTTATTCTCAATTTAAAGTTAGAAAAATGGTAAATATAATACTCTGTACCATTAATATGTGTCACATGCATAGCGAAAGAATTGAATAATATAATTTGCAACATAATATTGTCTTTTATTGACAATAATAAATTGACGGAAACAACGAACGTTAAAGATACCTAGTAAAATGTTGTTTTTATAACTTATTTGAGTATTATATGCGTCAGACAATTCTCTAAGGTATATTAACGTGTTTAATAACATGTTATATAAAATTAATTTTTTTCCCTATCATATAGATTGCCTAAGGATTGATAGCGTAAATTAAAAATACGATTAACTAGACAAATATCGTTAGGTAAAAATGTATTTTTGATAACGTTACCCCTGATTATAGGTAAGTATTAATTATTATGATAATTACATAATATGAGATGGAAGAGATAAAGCATACACATAATGCGAATTTTACCACTGTTAAAATTTAAATGTAAAATAAAAAAAAACATAGGTAGATAGGTATTGAAAAAAACAAGTATGGATACATAAACAGAATTGAGCACATGTGACCATTCAAGTGACACACTGATATTTCATTTAAAAAAAAATTAACAAAATTATTGGTGTCATTAGTAAATGGTTTCGTTGATCAAATAATGTGTCACAATTATTTTATGTATTTTTTTGAGTACATTTATGTATCTTGGCCGTATCGTACATTTATTTATTGTGCCTCTTAGGTATAGATTACATATTTTATGTAAACAAATTAATTAATAAACCAATCATAATACAATAAGTTAGATGAGTGGTATATGTGTACCTACCATGTAAGTATTTGAATATAGATATATTATAACAGCTTATTAAACAAACACAGAAAATATTCTACTAGTGACTATTTTTCACTGTAAAACATTCAACAATTATTTTATAGAAACTCTCTATATTTTTCATGTAAATTTTATTTTATTTATTTAAAACTAATAAATTATAATAGGTACCTGCTACTCATGAAAAAAAATTATTTATAGATATAAATGCTGCTATAAATACGTTACGACCAAGCTGATGTTTTTTATAAGTAGATTTAAACGTATTAAATAAAGTTACAATTCAAATTATTAACAATTAATCTTATATTAAATATAAAAAATTTGTTAAAATATTATGGTAAATTAATAACCCAAACAACTTATAGACTCTATGGCAGGCAATGTGAACTTGATTGTATAATTATTGCTATTTGTATTCTTATATATTTATATCTATGCATATTATTTTATTAACAATATAACTATTATATTTATTTTTACATTATCTCGGAAAAACATACATATATACAACATAATATATTATAAAATAATATATAAATATTTTTTTAATTTTTTTATTAGTACTCGAACTTTGCTGATGAAGGATATCCTCAGTTGTGAGTTAGGCTATTATATTGTATTTATTAATGTCATTATATCTTGATCAATTATTATTATTATTATTCATGGACAATGATTAGCTATGGCCCTTGTATATGAAATATGAAAAATCCAGGGAACGAACAAATATGATTTACCATGTTGTAGATATCTTATAATATGATCATACAACAGGATTAATTTGAAAGTTTTAGAGTCAAATATTTGTTGAATTAATTCTGAACTGGTTTTCGAATATCAGAACTAAGTTTAATTACGATTAATTTTTATACTTGGTTTGTTGACAAAATATAATATAAAGTTTAAGCATGCAAAATTACCACAAAGATCATATTTTTAAATAAAGCTAAAAAAATTCAAAGTTTAGGTACCTAAACCTTACTTATTATATTTTTTACTGAGTGGAGCAATGGTTTTAAGGATATTTTTGATAAACTTTAAGTTGTTCCTTGAAATAAATATTACATTATATGTAAATTTGATTTAATTTGAACTCAATTATGAATTATGATACGCAATATCTAATGTATTATAAAATTAGGTACCAAAGTGCATTGCTCTGAACCAGTATCATAAAAAAAATATGTCAAGTCACGCGCAAAATTTTTTAATGATGTTTAAATTTAATAAAAAAAAGCCTTGAATTTTATATTTATGTTCTTAAAATGTAACAATTAAATTTGGGCCATGATCATCTATGATAGGTACCTGAAAATAACTGATTTACGATGACACTAAAAAAGGAAAACAGAGACAGTTATTGAAAAAAACTTTCTACTTTTTGAATAAAATATAATATTTTAATCTTTAATGTTAATACTTAGTCATAAAAAATAGGCAAATAAAGTTGAAATTAATTAGGTGTTTCACTTATTTAATCATATAGTTAACCGCTGGTTGCATGGAGATACATTATTTTAACGTGGGCCATTTAATGTAAAATAAATAAGTAGGAAATCTTTATGTGGCTGAGGGAGAAATGTATGTACCAAAAACCGAATAAAATAATTTTATAGTAATAAAATCAAAAGCAATATACCACGATAGGCGTGTAACCTAACACGAAACATTTAACTTATAGTGTATAAGCCATGCAAAATTTAAAAAAAAAACACTATCATGGACGCATTAAATAGAAAAAAGGTGGATAAGTGGATGTCGCTCTGCTGTACAGTAGGTTACAAGTGGGTCACTGTAATGGATGGTGTTAAATTTGAATTCAATGATATAATATCATTGTATAAGAAAAACGATTCTGAGCGAAAACGGTCAGTCAGCCTATGATTTTACCAAGTATATTTGATGATATTATTGTGAATAAAGTAATTTATATATAACCTATTTACGTGGAGCCTTGTTTTAAATTTTCAATCCTTAGCCATAAAAGTTAAAAATTTATAAATTTTATATCTAATCTATAAATTTATAAATTTTTAACCACAAAATAATTAATAAATTATAAATTTGAACTTTAAATGCTTATAAAAAAAAATTGTGCCTATGTATTTTTAATATTTTTCAACTGCTATTAGAACGATATATCAGGAGCCTTATATTAAATTTTCACGCTTTTTTACCCAGTTATAGAAAAAAAAACTAAAAAAATTGAAAACTGACAACGTCCGTAAACAGCTCAAAAAGAGTCAAAATATTTTCAACATTTTATGGTGTATAGAAAATGCTAATATAAACATTCAGTGAAATTTTCAAGTATCTACAGTCATTCGTTTTTTAATTACAATAAAATAAGAAAATTGTTACATGAGAAATCGAGTAAATATCAAATGTTGTAAAAATATAAATTTCAGACGCTCATAAAAATTTAATTTAAGTTTCTTCTAGACATTTTTTTTTTGATAAAGGTAGACAAGCTTATGAGTAATCTTATATTACATTTTCAAATCTTAGATTTAAAAAGAAAAATTTTTATGAATTCTCATCAAAATAATTTGTTATTTTTCGTGATTTTTCCGTATTTTGTCAAAATTTGAACTTTAAATGCTTATAATTAAAAACTGTGACTAAGGATTTTTAATTTTTTTCATCTGCCTTTGAAACAATAACCTAGGAGCCTTCTATTAAATTTTCAAGCTTTTTTACTCAACAGATAAAATTTTATTGATATTTGTAGAAAAAAAAACTAAAAAAATTGAAAACTGACAATGGCCGTAAACAGCTCAAAAAGAGTCAAAATATTTTCAAAATTTTATGGTGTATAGAAAATGCTAATATAAACATTCAGTCAACATTTCATGTCCCTACGGTCATTTGTTTTAGAGTTACACCAAAAACCAAAATCGATTTTCTCAAAAACAGATTTTGCGTAGAAATTCCCGTTTTTCCTTAATTTTTCTTTCGTTATTCACGTCGCTTGTGAAAACTACTGGGAAATTTTTACTATTGACCCCCCAAAGTACCAACTAGATTCACTTTCCTATCAGAAAAGTTACTATTGAAGAAAATCCAAGCACTTTTACTGTCCTAAAAGGTGATGACAGACACAAAAATAAAAAAATTAAAAAAAAAACACACATCATTGTAGAATCAATACATTCATCGCTTCGCTCAGAATCTAAAATAACAGCTGCGCTAAAAATACACATAACGTATTGTTGAACATTTTTATAAATTGTCTCTTCAAAGAATAATTTACTGATCAAAATTCCAAAGGATTATATTGTGAAAAAATATTGGTCATCGGACATAATATTATAATTCGTTAATATTCCACGTTTGTAAAACGTTGGAAAAGTTTTATTAATAAAATCAACTTATTTAATACCTATATATTATGCCTTGTACCGTATGGCTAATAATATAAATGTAATTTAAAAAATGAATAGTTTTGCAATCGTACAGTCACCCGTAGTTTTAGCAAATAGATAAACTGTAATGCTGTCTGGCAACCGTACGTGACAAGAAATTTAATAATATAAATATTAAAATTAATCGTTTATTGATAGATAGGTATTATTATTATTATTCCACGAAACAACTTACAAACGAAAATTCGAGACAATTATTTTTTACATAAATGCCATGAGACTTAAACGCATATCATATTCGGCTGTTCAGCTGTCAAAGGAACATAAATACATCATAATACAAAATGATATCAAACACATGCACTAGCTGATGATGTTGGGTGCAATGAGATGACGTCGTCGGAAGAAAACCAACAACGATAATATTAATAAAATACAACTGATCCCGGGTCGTCATGACCCAGCTCAAAATTCCGTTCTAAATAAATGGTTGTGCTACGACGAAATAATATTACAATGATACGAAAATAACGTTAAATTTACTCAAATTAACGTAATGATATGATTGCGAGTGATTAAATCAATACGTGATAAACGTAGGTAATATATAGGTACGCAATTGAGAGATAACATTTTTTCATAAGACTGTAAATACCACACCTACCAAGTACCTAAGAACTAAATATTATACGAATGTCAACGACCGCGACTGATGTGGAAACGTAATTAATAACAAAAATTAAAGCAATTAATACTGCAACTAATAAATTCGTTTTATGAAATTTCAAACTTATATACATAACTCATATTTTGTATAATTAAAAAAAAACCGACATATACTCAAAACGTATAACTTTTCAAATACACTCGTTTAAATCGTTTAAAACAGGTTTCGTGTCGTAATAATAATAACGTTCTTAGTTCTTTTCTTATTACACACACAAACACACACACACACACACACACACACACATACATAATATATATGAAACACATTATATAATATATATAATATTGTATATTTACATACTATTCGATTGGCATTCCATCAACATTTCAAGTTTAACTACTTACACCGTCGAAAAATTGTTTACTGTCCACGGGAGTGTTATATTATAAACTTCCTAAAAACAGTTGAACAGTGTATAATATTACTATCCTAATTGTATAGTATTTAGATAATAGAGTAGGTATAATTATTATATTATGATGTCGTGGTATATACCAATCATTGACATACTTAGGTATCTATAATTTTTTTATTGGACATCGAAGTGTCGAACTATCCAATCGCATCGTTTGTCGTAGAACATTTTACATTGGCATTTTTTACCGCGCTAATAATTTAATGATATTTCCCCAGTCGAAACGCATTACGTTTGCGTGCGCGTAGTCTATATGAATGTCTAAGAAATGTGTTATCGTCGCAGAGTCAGGTTTAACTAATAAGCTGTTAACGTGAAATCATAATATAATGGTTTTATACGATAACCATGTAAGTTGTAACGTTTAATGGTTTAACCCCACGAATCTGTATGATAACGTACCAAAAAGTACAATTTTGTAGAAGAGCACATTTCGTAAATGTTAACTATTTCAATTTCTTCTATATTGACAAACATAGTTAATTATAACAAATGTACCCATCTTTCTTCCCTTGTGTTTTAAATTTAACAAATTAAAAATCCCATTATCTTTCACCTGAATAATAGTTGTTTTACGAACATAAATTCGTTTCTTTTATTTTTCAATTACAACCGTAATGACCGTGACTGACTACAAATTATAAATTTTAATTTTATCTACTGTGACCTTTTTATACTACTTCGAGTAGTAAATACTAAATACAATAATCCACATTCATAATACACAATCGCCATTATTCAATATCATTAAGTAGGTATTTAATTTTGTTTTCATTGTAATTCCGTAAGCATAATATCAAGGCAAGTAAAAAAATTCATGCAGACCATATATTGTACCTACTCATTAATATTACACAAATATCCAACGTAAAAATAACTTAAAGGTACCTTCCTGGCTGTGTTCAGCGATGTAGTCTGTTTTATAACAGGGTCATCCAAATAAATGTCTAGATTTAAAATATTATTGTGAATCCTATTTAAAATCTTAATGTAATATCAACCAGTTTTGAAAAATGTCAACGATCTCGTTCACATATATATATTATATTATTATTATATGATAAAAATTATAAAGAAAAATAAATAAGCTGTTTCGTTGAATATTATGAATGACGTATGTCGTATAGTCTTAAAATGTATTTATTTTTTAAAAATATTCATAAATATTATGTCCATTCACCCAAAGTTAATTTTCAAACATAGCTGCGTATAAAATCATCCAGTGCACTTCTTTTCCTGTTAAAAGAGCCAACTCAATATGATTCGAACTTTGTTCAATTCTTTGTATTCGGTGTATGGTATTCAAAACTTAAAATTTTTCATCGATCATCTTGAATCTCATAATACTTGCAGGGCCGGATTGGTATGTATCGGCCCATCGGGATTTTCACTTTTATAAGCGGCCCATTTTCATATTCAGTGGCTCAAAATTACGTCTATAATTATTACGAGCTTATAGGTGGCTAATCATATTTTGAACTTGAATTTATTTTCACTCACACTCACACGACCGGCCCAAACTTCAAGCGGCCCACCGAGATTTTCTCGGTAGCTCGCCTAACCAATCCGGCCCTGAATACTTGTGCAATCACCACATTAAAATGCGCATTTTGGAAGATGCTTTCTTAGTTCACCCTTGCTTGGTGGTACAAAATATACCAGGAAAGTTGCAAGCTTCGAGTTATAATTATTTAAGCTCTACGTTGGTCAGTCAGTGAGTCGGTCAGGTAAGTTCGATTATATTATGGCCATCCCACCCGGCGAGAAACGCTTGTGACTATGCGAGCAGTATACTTTCAAGTAGGCAATCCACCTGTGATGGATTGTGGACCCCGCGAGATGCGTACGTAATTACGAATGTTTTATTAACCCCTTGTTTATGATGTGCATGTGTAGGTTCCCGGGACAACAGTCGACAAATTAGCGTTAGGAATGCCATTTTTAGTAAGTTGCATTTTTGCCATCCAGATTCCATACTTTTCATGGATTTTCCTAACATTGTCTTTCCTACAAACCTTTTCCTGGCAATTATGAACACAGCAGAAAAAAAATCAGCCAAATCGGTCAAGCTGTTTTTGAGTTATAGTCAGACTAACAAACAGCTTTTCATTTTTATATACATGTATGTGTTATATAGTATAGGGTCAACCACTCACCCCGAGGTAGTGTTTAAGACTAAAAATTCGTTTACATCGTCTTTCTGTTCTCATACGGCTATTATTATTATTAATTATTATATAATATATTAAAAAATAATCCACCTAAAACAAAACCAATAATTAATAATTAATTAATTATTAACTTTATCAGATTAAATTTATGTCTAAAACGTGCTTTAATTTGAAAAAAACTTCATGACGATTGAATAAGTAGTTCCGGAGCCAACAGTAACAAAGATTTCCATTTTCACGTTTATATATATATATATATATAATATAGAGATTAATATTCCAGCCAGTCGTACATTTTGTTGCCTAATTTCCAGGAGTAGGTACTTACGTTTTTATTTTAGACCAAATGAACCAATACCTTGGTGATTGACAACACCACTGCAAATCAATAAATAATGTATTGTATTTTAATAGACTCAAAGATTTTGACAAATCTTTTTTTTTTGAGCACCCCCCCCCCCCCGGGTCAGACAAAAATTAAAAATTCATCCTCATGCCGAGGACTGTCCAGTGTCCAACCTTATACTTAGGTTTTATTCCCGTTACATTTTAAAACGTTTATAATATTTACTGTTAATAATATTATTAAATTATTATTTTTTAATATTAACATTTAAAAAATAATAAATCAAGTTTAACAATGGTCGGGTGGGTGGGCCCGATTGGGGAAAGCGATTTGCCCTCTTAAAATTGTCACTGCGTGTAAAATTATCAACTTTATAATATTAATTACTAATAATTTATCTACGGGCTAGGAACTGTTGACTGTATAGTAATATTTAATATATTAATATCATATAGGTGCAGGTGTATTGATAACAGTATACAGTGCCTATCGAAATATCGTATATTAGTATTTAACTATTTATCAATGCCAATGAACTTATATTGACGCTGGTCAGTGAACTTGATTTACATTTCATAATATATTGGAAGACCGAATCATACAGAAATACCAACGCAGAGTTTGAATAATTGTTGTATGTTTGAGGTGCGCGGGAGACAGAACTTACTACACTACTTCTTATTTTTTTTTTTTTTTTTATCACACTCTTACTAATTACTTCCATTTGAATGTTGGGGGGGTACGTTAAAATTATTTTTGAAAAACATGTTCTACGTTCATTATTCATATAATATTATGTACTAAATTTAAGTATTATCAATTCAGAATTCAGATAAGTCTAATAAATTGTATATTGCTTTCTTGACAAAATGTTTAAATCCATCTTATCGCTACGGTTGCTAAAACTCTTATCAGTATTGCGTTGAACACCCGTGAGATCAAAAAACTCAAAAACCAGACCACTACCAAGTGATATCATGTTTGAATACTAGATTCACATTTTATAATATCATAGATAATATTATATAAGATCTACATAATATGCAATAAGCGTTAACTCAATATAAAAAAATGAAAAATAATTGTTTGTACTTTGTATTCTAATATAGATTGTATTTTTTTATTTAGTGTTATGATATTTTAATTATTTATTTTCATTGGGAAGTGATATTACTACTTTACGAGTGTGTATGGGATCGTCACAGGCAGTTTGGGGATAAAGCCATCCGCAAGTCAGGTTGAGTTCAAACGTTGAAAGGTACTCTAATTTGTTTGTTAAGGCTAAGAGTCCAACTTCTTTTATTTTTCGAATTCGAGCAGTGCAACGTTACCGTATTATTAGAACCACAAAGTGTTCTGTATGGATCTACACATAATTATTTGGTTAAAGTCCTCAGTTCATTGATCATTGCTTTGATTAATTGTCAATTGTATAATATTATGTTATATTTTATTATATTCCATTGGTTATGATTGATTGATTTAACCGATTTAGGCACATATTATAATAACTTTGGTATGCTGTTTGAACCATTTTTAATCTGTATAAGAAAATATTTACAATTTTACTATGTTATTATTTTATCTTAAACTATCGGCGTATTAAAAAAAAATAATAAAACCTTATCTAGTCTACAATCTACATACCAGCTATTTTAATTTTTAATCACCAACGATGACCGTTAAGTCCGTAAATCTCCTACGCCCTGTGTTATAGTTCTTGTATTACGCTATATATATTGGTAGTTCTGAAAAACGCACATACCTAACACTGTACATGTATACAACACAAATTATTGAAAATCAATAATCATAAACATAATATGATGATACATAATGAAAAAAGTAAATATATGTAGTACGCAGAATTGTTGTGGTAGTGAGACGCTGACTTCTACCCACGTTTTTTCCAAAACTAGATAAAAAATAATGCAATAAAAATCTTCAAACCGACGTGATTTGAACAGAGAAAAAATCACAGTGGTGGACTCACGTATATGTTTAATATACTTATATACTCTACGTCTCTATACATAGACATAGTTATTTGCTATTTACCACAAGTCACAACCATATACGTGACACGTCTGTCTGAAGACCTTATAAATTGTCTGTAGTTGTGCTAACCATTATCACTTATCATATACTTACTACCGATATTTAACCCATATGCGTTGTCTAGACTGTTTCTAGCCGTTTTTTACAGGTCGTGCACACGCTCAACAATATATGAATGTGAAACCAGGTAGTGAAAAATATTGAAAAGAGAATTTTCATTACCTTGTTGTGAGTGCAGAAAATAATAACAAAGAGAAAAAAATGAAAATGAATGATTTCTATTTAAAAGGAACCAAAATATTATTTATTTATTTGTTATACATTTACACAATATGTTTTGTAAAATTTCGCAGATCATGCATGTACATGATAGAGACCCGACCTGTAGACACGCCTATGATTCAACCGAATGAAACCGTCGTGTTTTATTTTCAATCACTCCAATAAAAATTTTGTTGAATCAAAATGAGGACGTGTAAATGTTTGCATCTTCGGTGACTTATTATCTGTAAATATGATATTTACAATAAGCATGATATTATGTGCAGTTATAATAAACGTCTAGCCACTGGCAAAACTTAAAAAGTTTACAAGTCTGGATTTTTTGCAACCAAATACAATCGTTATTACTTATAGGTATCTACATTGATGTTTGATTTTCGCTTATAGTTGGATATCATTTGCCGTTCAAATAAGCATTATGAGAGTTAGTTAAAAATAAAAAAGTTGTTTATCAGTTAAAAACACGAGTTATAAAAATCCTATTTCACGAGTCGCATATGTATACTGTATAGTGATGGTGATCAGGACTCAACGGATTACGGCTATGGTACCCATGACACACTACCTCTGAAAATGCTGTACTGCGGACTCCATTAGATTATAAATGGTGTTCTCTTACCTGATTTCGTGGACCAGAAGTCCTACGATTTGGCCAACGACCATGTTGTTTTCGTAGCTGAATGATTTTTTTGTAAATGCGAATAACTTGATCGTAATGTAAGCTAATTATAATTATAATATTATTTTATACATGAGAGGCACACTATTTTGTACAATTGGATAGGTCAAAAACACCTGCAATTAATAATTCTAAATATATCTTTCTATTTTATATATTAACATATTGTATACGATCGTGATCCTATTATCATAACGTTATTACCGTTACAATAACATGTTGTTGTTTTTCCAATAACCCTGGAGTGTCATAATAGTAATGTATAGTTTCTAGGAATCTGCGAGTCCGTTTACAGTGGATACAATACCTATAACGTGATAGTACCTAAAAACATAATATTTGGACGAGTTCTGTAATATAATTTTTTTTTAATAATTTAAATACCTACTCAAACAATTGTGGACGATGCTACATGCGTTGTAAAACTCTGGTATACCTACACATATTGCATATTAAAAATATTAGGAATGTCAAAAGTATAACAATTATGAAAACGTGGAGGACAAAAAAAAAATTATAAAAATTACAATAATAAGTAATAATTATTATAATAATTATAACCAAATGACCGTGAAACAAAAATGCGCATTTATCAAACATATTTTGGCGACTTGCTATACATATTAATATTATAATGGACTAGGTCCTGTGTGATGTGATAAATGCTCACTATAATAGACTCCACCGCGTTATTGTTATATTATTTTGTTTTTGCAAGTATTCTACAAAAGACTACCGTGACGCATGAGTGACAACCATTCTGTGTTTATTTTTCTGAATGTCATTAGATTAGATTGCATATTTATTATATTATGCGTTATGTAGAAATAAACAAATTTTTCCGCACTTGGAGGCTTTTGTCGCGAGGCACCTGCGTCATCGGTGCACATGCAATAGTTCTGAAATAAGTGCGATATCAATGAAAAAATGTACTTGTACGCGCGCTGTACCTCAAAATATTCTCGATGTGTACATTTAAATACGTCCAGTAAGTTAAGAAACGTATATATATACATCAATAGTTTACGGACAATTTTTTTTGTTTTTTTTTCTATAAATATCAATAAAATTTTATTCGTTGGGTCAAAAAGCTTAAAAATTTAATGCAAGGCTCCTAATTTATAGTTACAATGACAGTAGAAAAATATTAAAAATACAGTAACAATTTTTCGTTATAAGCATTTAAAGTTCAAATTTTGACAAAAATGTACAAATTATTTTAAGTTGGAAATTCCTGAAAATTTCTCTTTTTAAATCTAAGATTTTAAAATGTAATACAAGATTCTTTATAAGTTCGTCTATAAGAAAATCAATTTAAATTTTTATAAACGTTTGAACATTGGATATTCACTTGTTTTCTCAAGTAGGGATTTTCTTATTTTATTGTAATTCAAAAACGAATAACCGTAAACACTTGATACGCGTGTATCATATGTTTATTTTATTAATTCCTATACTTGATAATAATTTCCAAATATTTTGACTTTTTTGGAGCTGTTTACGAACATTTAAATTTTTTTAGTTTTTTTTTTTCTATAAATGTCCATAAAATTGTATTTGTTGTGTCAGAAAGTGTGAAAATAAATACAAGGCTCCTGATATATTGTTACAATAGTAGTTGAAAAATATTAAAAATAAATAGGCACGAAATACTAGCTGATCCCGTGCACTTCGTTGCAAGTAAAAAATTACAACTTTTAAAAAATTGTGATTGTTCAACCCCTTTTAAGTGAACCGCGTCGGATCGCGGACAATGCGCGACAGCATATCAAGTAGAAAATGTTCAGATGTACGAAAATTCGATTTGATGCATGCTTGCACCCGATCTGCATAATAAACCAGTGGCAACCAATAAAATAATAAATACAAATGTCTACTAATTATTTCTCCTATAACCAATAGCGACCATTTATGAACAAAAATGTCCACCGTAAATCTCAAAATTCCCGTTTGAGCACCTCCTCGGGTTGGACTTACCGGGTCCAATTGTGAATCTGAATCATCCGGGAACCATTCAAACACACACAAAAAATTTCATCAAAATCGGTCTAGCCGATTAGGAATGCATAAAGGACACACAGACAGACAAGATTCAATTTTTTTTATAAAATATATATATTATAAATATGGGGGAAATGATAGTAATTATTTAATACTAATATATTAAAACTGTATGGGTAACATATAAAAATATTCCGTGTATATAATAAGAACTAGACTAAATAATATTACATCCACTTTATAATTAGTATAAAATCATTATGAAAAAATATACTTTCCTAAGTACCTACATACAATTTAATAACTGAAAAATTAACTTTTGAATCTTAATTCAACATTTCAACAAAAAAAAAATCATCCTGATTAACAATTTACAGTAAATAAAGAGTTGTTGTTACATGGTTCCCCTTAAATTGTTTAAATATCTAATTATTTTAAATAAAAAATAATCATTTTAATTAAAAAATAATGCATTATTAAAAGATAAAAGTTGGGTGAGCATATTGGTGAATCACTCTGTATACGACACTAAAGACCAGTTAACTAACTAAGTAACCTTAATTTTACGTCATTCAACGATCGAATAGTGATTTAAAATAAGTTAATGATAGTTAATACAATATACTATATATTTAGTGGGTATTTTTATGCACGTATATTACGTTCAAATTCCTAAATTGTAAGTTTGCGATGTGTACAGTTATTTTACACATCGCAATTTGTACAATTTGCCGCACTAAATAGAGTCATTAAAGTCACAAATATATTTTATTTATCACAATATGTCATATTTACAACGTTCAAACAGTCTTTTTCACACAAGTACCTCATCACTTACTCTACTTAATCGATATGCTGTGGTGCAGTAGAAGCGGTGGACATATAGTTTTATGAGAAACCTCGTCACTGTCTCTGAGCCAAAGTAGTAAAGGGAAAATAGAGATGGGCAGATAATTTAAACGCATGGATCAAACCAATTAAATTAGGTCTTAGGTTTTTGCCCAGCTTCAAAAAAATAACAGTTATACCTCTGGGTATTAAAAAAAATCACCTTTTTAGGTGTTATTCAGCCGAAAAGCACATCTTGGGTTCCTGCTTCTAGTGGTTTTCCAGAGCATATTCTCAAAACGTATTAATACCTTAAAGTTATTTATAACGAGCAATTCCTTGATAGGAAATTATTAGTTACGCTCATAAATATAATACGCGTGAATTGGACGGGCCTGAATATGAAATTTATAGTGAAAATGTAGTAAGCGGATAAACTATGTGAATGAAAAATAGTGTAAATATGCGTTTATGGCATCTCCCTACTTTTATTACTGAACTCATTGTAATTATTTTGTTTAAATTCCACGTTTTATAGGTGAGCGTTCTTGAGGCTTGTGAGATTTGTATGACGACAATGAACACCATTTTTTTTTTCTATTTGTGTGGTAGACTCAGTGTAGAACGAAAATAAGTTTATAACGAAAATCCTATGTTGTTTATCGTTAAAAATACCATCGTTTAATCTCAACGTTCTGTGCTCTTACAATATTCGTGAACACGTGGCGTTCATATCCGGTGGCACGAAACTGATTTTTTTTAGGGGTGGCAATGAAAATTACCCAATATCCGCACTTTTACTAGATAAAACCTAAACCGTAGAGGTCATCTATCCACTCCTTGCTACTTCATACGGATTTCTTCGAATTATAAAAGTATAAACATCATTTTGACAAATTGTATTGTTTACTTAAATATAATTAAGTCTATTTTATTATCCACTATCATGTATGCACTGTAATTGTCGAGCTATAATAGTTGTTACCGAGAAGCGATAAATAAATTTTTTTTTACCTTTTGGTAGATATTACATCACATTTGATTATACTTACATATTGGTACACATTACTATGATTTTATTTTGATTGTATTATAAATGCATTGTAATTCTACTATTAATGTTATTAGTTTTCAGTGTAATTTTTACTATTTTCTGTTTTAATTTGTTAAATATTTGCTATTTTTGTGTTTTCATACTTAAATTGGGGCAACCCATATATATAATATTATAAATATAAATATATAAATACACTACCAGTGGCGTGAAGAACAGATTTTTCGATTAAGGCCCATCGATATTTTTATACCTATATAGATTATAGGTACTATCTTGTCTAACTACCACCTACCACCCATTTATGATTAAATCAGTAGGTATAAGTACTTGTTTTAATTTTGTATGTCTTATTCCATCTGAAATTATCATTAAATTGTGTACAAGTAACTTAAGATAAATAGTGGAGTAGGTAATGACTAATGACACAAACAAAATTATTATTTTTCGTAAATTGTTTCAACATACTATACGCTGTACGCAAATGTAACACAATCACTGTCATTTATCGCAGGCGCCAGGCTACCAGTAAATTTAATTAACAAGTGATTTTTAAATAAGTAATTTTTATTTTTGTTATAACAATATACACGAAACAAAATTATTATGCACTTAATAGCCAATAAGTAGCATAATCTTGTAAATATTTATAGCTAGATTTCTGCTAGAATTTTCGATCCAGTTTGAACTTGTTTAAATAATTAGGGGAAATGCATTAAGGCTTAGGGTACAACATTGTACATTTATTATATACGATAATTGGTATGACATAATATAATGCCTACACATATAATATTATATATAATATATTCTAAAAACAATATTAATAAAAATAACTAGTAAAAAAATATAGTATAAATTTGAAAAAGCGGGATACCACTGTGCTGTACCTATACAGTAGATTACAAGTGGGTCACTGTAATGAATGGTGTTACATTTTGATTCAATAATATAATATCATTGCATAGGAAAAACGATTCTAAGTGAAGACAGTCTGTCAGTCAGCCTATATTATAATAATATTTTAAAATTACTACAAAATAAATAAGATTGTTATTCTTCGTTTAAATATATAATTTCGTCCGAATTTAAACTGAAAATAGCAACAAAAAAAAATGTGTTTAAATTTAAACTTTGAAGGTGCGTTTTAAGTTACACCAAAAAAACTAAATTGATTATGTCAAAAACTGGTTTTGCGTAAAAGTCCCAGTTTTTCTTAGTTTTTGTTTGGTTTTCCCGGCACTTTTGAAAACTACTGAAAATTTTCAAATTTCACCTGTCTAAAGTATCTTCTAAATTCACTTTCCTATCAGAAAAGATGCTGAAGTTGAAAATCAAGCATTATTTCTACTATATAAAAAACATTTTTGGACAGAAAAAAAATAATACAACACATAATTTATAATCGCTGCGCTCTAAAACTAAATTTGGTTAATTGGGTAACTAACCACTCTGCTGTACAGTAGGTGTCGAGCGTATCTCGCCATTAAGTCACTGGTTATGCATAATAAGTTACATTTTAAATCAATCATTGCATACTAAAAACGATTCTAATCGGAAACCTCGTCAGCCTAAACTACAAATTATATTTTTTAATAAGAAATCAATCATTTCTATTTACGTGTGTATATTATAAACAAAATCGTTTTTTTTTTTAAATTTTTTATTTGTTAATTCAATGTATTGTCTATTTAAGAAATCTAATTTATTGATACTAGCAGTATAGGTAATAATAAAATAAATAGCACCAGCTCTCTGGCACAGACAGTTTAATTTATGGACTTGAAGCATATCAAACTGTGTTTACTCAGGACACGCTGCAGCCTACCATAACATATTTTAGATTCTGAGTGGAGCGATGAATGTATTAGTGTTAAAATGATGTGTGTGTGTGTGTGTGTTTTTTTTTGTATTTATTTGTGTACACGATAAGTAGTTTAAATAATGCTTTCATTTTAAACTTCAGTATATCTTGTTCAATGGGAAAGTGAATATTGTTGGTGCTTGGGGAGGTCAAAATTTAAAATTTAAAAATGATTTTGTAGTTAAAATGTATGAAATGTTCAACTTTTATAGGTGAGGATTGAAAACTTACAACAAGGTTCCACATAAATAGGTTATTCTGTAACGAAAAAATCTCAAAAATATAAAAATACAGTTTTAGATTCTGAGTGAAACGATGCATTGATTTATCAAGATGGTGTTTTTTTTTAATTTTTTTAATTTTTTTTTTTGCCTGTCATACTTTGATTTTTTTCAACAGTATCTTATAATGTGTACCAAAATTATTAGGTAAGAAAATTAGAAAGTTTGCGAAATCTCTTCTGAGTTTGTTTTAAAAACATTTTAATTTATTTAAAAAATAATATCATAACATTTTCTAAATTGTAATATTTACGTAACCATGGATAATTAATTTGTTTACAATTTACTGATGCTCTAAATATATTTTGTTATATAATTATTGTATTGTTATCTATAGTCCGCTATAAATCAATATTTTTTTGTTTATAACAAAAGTGAAATCTTTACGTTTATCAGTCATTTGAATATGACGTTCTGGAATTCGATGTTTTTCAAACCGCAAGTTGTGTACAGCGCATTTAGAAAAGTATCAACGATGAGTATATTTGACAAGAACATTTTGCCCTATGAAAAAATGGAGTCAAAATTAAAAATTGTGAAAGATAAGTACGTGTGTATTATATATTATTTTTAATGACAAATAAAATTAATCCTAACTCTCTTCAATTGCATAATTATATAACTATGGACCACGTACTGGATGCAGGGTCGGATTATATAATTTGTGTGGGAGGGGGCCCTATAAGCACTTTCCCTAAAACATGGAGAATTTATGTCACAAATAATTTTTCGTTAAAATTACAACTATAATTAAAAATGTTTTAGTCCCGATTTGTTCGTGGGCTCTACGCACAGTACTTATAGTGCCTATATAATATTATATACTGTATACGGCCCTGTGAGATGTATTCAATCTTAGTTCGTGTTCAGTGGCGTAATTTCAGTTTTTAAGAGGTGTGGTTAAAAATATAGACTAGCTCATATTATAACTGAATCAAAAAATCAGATAGCTTAACTAATTTGAATCTGGTTTTAATATAAAAAAACGCATAATATTATAATTACCACTTGTAGGTTATTAATAGATTTTATTACTTTATAAATAGGTACTTTGTTCCGTACGGTTTATGCCTTCTAAGAAATTGATTTAAATATTTAGAATTTTTGGTATTCAAAGATAACGAATTAAAATAATGTTTACAATAATTATTATGTACTTATCTATACCTAGGGTGTCATAAATAAAACATCAAATTTTTTTGTTTGATTTAGTATTTTTTTTTATTTTTTTTAACAGAATAGGAAAACCGTTGTCTTTGACCGAGAAAATTCTCTATTCGCACTTGGAAGACCCGGCTAAACAAGACATTAAACGAGGTGTATCTTACTTACAATTAAGGCCCGATCGTGTGGCAATGCAAGATGCTACTGCTCAAATGGCTATGCTGCAGTTTATGTCATCCGGTTTAAAGAGAGTTGCTGTACCTACGACTATCCATTGTGACCATTTAATTGAAGCTCAAGTAAACTCAATTTATTTAACATTTAAAATTGTATATTATTTGTATTAAAAATTGTTTAACAACAGACTGGTGGAGTAGAGGACTTAAAACGAGCTAATAAAGATAATGAAGAAGTATTTAGCTATTTGAAAACAGCTAGTGCTAAGTACGGAGTTGGTTTTTGGCGTCCTGGTTCAGGAATTATTCATCAAGTATAACAAAAACAAAATATTAGCTATAATATCTAAACCAAATAGCGTAAGAAAAAAATTAAACTATAATGATTTTTTTAGATAATTCTGGAAAACTATGCTTTTCCTGGATTATTGATGGTTGGGACTGACTCGCACACACCTAATGGCGGTGGACTTGGTGGTTTGTGTATTGGAGTTGGTGGTGCAGACGCCGTGGACGTGATGGCCAATTTTCCGTGGGAATTGAAGTGTCCTAAAGTAATCAATCATTAATAATCAATAAATAATCAATAATTATATTATCTAATGATTTTAAATGATGTTTTTAATTTTTTAAATATAGATTATTGGAGTCCATCTGACCGGGAAAATGAAGGGTTGGACTACACCGAAGGATGTCATCCTTAAAGTAGCGGATATTTTGACAGTCAAGGGGGGTACGGGTGCTGTTATTGAATATCATGGTCCAGGAGTAGATAATATATCATGCACAGGTAAATTAATTTACATATACAACAAGAATGAATGTTTCTTTCTTTATTTGTCCTATGTAGACTCAAAAACTACTGGAACGTTTTCAATAAAATATATACTAATAGATTCCTTAAGACTTGGGGAGGATTAGTAACTTCGTTTTTCAAACCCCTACATGTCGATATAGGGTGACTCACACATCAATATAGATTCTGCTCTCGAAACTTTAATACAAAATATATTTTTGTTTGTATTATAAGGTTGTCATTATTGAATACAAATAGTATAATAGTTTTTATGAATGAATATCATACCTATATATATTTATCATATCGTATTGAATTATATTTTGTCATATAAGCGCATACAACTATAAAATAAAAATGTGGAATTGAGTATCAGCTGTATTATATTTATAAGATACAAAGTGTATAATATGGTTGAGGTTTTTATAGGTAAATACTAAAAAAATACTTCACTGGTTTTGACAAAAAAAAAAACAATTGAGGATAATTTTAACAGAAGCGAAACGGAAACGATAAATAAATAGATTATAATAGTCTGTCGTTTAAATTCAGATATTATTAGTCTAGTTGTATGTTTAAAACGTGCAAAATGTTTGAACAAGGGCAACAAATTTTGCACAAATAGTTATGGGATCCCGGAGGGTTGCGCGAGTATTAAATTAGAAGTCACTGGTAATTTTAGTGTGGCTTACCCACTATTAATAATATTAAAATCATAACCGCATAATCGTTTATTTCTGCTTGCAATCAGTTAAACATAAAAAAAAATTAACTTATGGATACCTACTAAACGTAGAGTTGGTTGTCAATAATTTTAATAATCATTTAATCATACTTACAAAGGTATGGGTACCATCTGTAATATGGGTGCAGAAATTGGAGCCACTACTAGTTTGTTCCCGTATAATCGCCGAATGGCGGATTATTTAAAAGCTACCTCGCGTGGTTATATTTCTGAAGAGGCTGTGAAGTACAGTAAATCATTGTTGACGCCTGACAAGGGCAGTAATTATGACCAGGTAATCCTTTTCCCTTGAAATATTACAATGTTATGATAATATTCTGTTGTATTATCATCATCCATTTAGTTAATTGAACTTGATTTAACATCATTGGAACCTC
This sequence comes from Metopolophium dirhodum, assembly GCF_019925205.1. NCBI lineage: Eukaryota > Metazoa > Arthropoda > Insecta > Hemiptera > Aphididae > Metopolophium > Metopolophium dirhodum. The sequence continues at coordinate 36,296,111 of NC_083561.1, read as the reverse complement.
ATGTCAATGGACCCTTCACGCCTGATCTCGCTCATCCTATTTCAAAACTTGGAGAAAATGCCAAAAAAAACGATTGGCCTGTTGAAATTAAAGTTGGTTAGTTACTTAATTATTTAATTCATAACAATTATTAGAAGAAAAAGGAGAAACTAAGACAACATTTTACCAACTCGATCTGATTTAAATTTTAAATACCAGTACAGTCTAATTATAAGGAATCTTATATTACATTTTCAAACCTTAGACATTAAAATTAAATATTTTTAAATTTTTATATTGAAAACGGATTTTAATGTCTTAATAATTTATAATGACTTTACGTAGATGATAACTGTGATAAATACTGATAATTAACATACTTAGTTTTTTGTCCCGCAATCTCCATGTATATTTTTCGCTTTCAAGATGACTCGATTACTGTGATTTTTACTTGACGATTTCTGAGACTACATTGCTATTATAAACTGCAAAAGATATGAGATATTTGCAATTAAGTTTAAGATTTGTGTATAAAAATTAAAATGGCTCATTATAATATAATGCGAAATTGAATTTAAAATGTATACAAAAAATAATATTCTCACTAAAATAGGTTGAATTAATAATTTACATACCAAAGCAATTTTTTTATCTGATATATTACCTTCATTAAGAAAAATTAAAAAACCATTTACACAAGAAAATTAATTTAATATGAGAGTTATTTTATTACCAGTAAAAATACAAGTATCCGTGGAAACCGTTTTATCACCATCATATAAAAATACCAAAAATTGTATTGTTATTAGAGTTTTTAGATATTTGTTATGATACTATATATTTTATTAATGTCAGGTCTGATTGGAAGTTGTACAAATTCAAGTTATGAAGATATGTCGAGATGCGCTAGTATAGCAAAAGAAGCTTTAGCTCATGGACTTAAATCCAAAATTCCATTTAACGTCACTCCTGGGTCTGAACAAATTAGGGCAACAATTGAAAGAGACGGAATTGTATAAAAGAATAAAATATTAAATTAGTATTTATTGGTAGAAATTTAATTACGCTATTGTTTAGGCACAAATTCTGAGAGATTTTGGAGGTACTGTATTAGCTAATGCATGTGGTCCATGTATTGGTCAATGGGACCGTAAAGATGTGAAAAAGGGTGAAAAGAACACCATTGTGAGCTCGTACAATAGAAACTTTACTGGACGAAACGATGCCAATCCAGCGACTCATGCTTTTGTCACGTCTCCAGAGATGGTAACTGCTTTATCCATTGAAGCTCGTTTGGACTTTGATCCAACAACTGAATCAATCAAAGGGACTGATGGTTAGTTACCTAAATATTACATATTAGCTATTATAATGATGACACACTTATGACATTATACGGTTATTATAATTGTGTTGTTGCAATGCTCGAAGGTTTCGTTCGTGAATAGAATTTCCGTTATCTTGAGTTTATATTTATATATTTTTAAAGGTAAAGAATTTAAATTAAGTGATCCATTTGGCGACGAACTACCTTATAAGGGATTTGATCCTGGTCAAGATACATACCTAGCTCCGCCTGCAGATGGGTTATCTGTAAATGTCGAAATAAATCCAAAATCCAATCGTCTCCAAATATTGGAACCGTTCGAGGCTTGGGACGGGAAAGATCTTGAAAACCTTATTATACTTATTAAAGTATGTTAAACTTAAATAACAAGCATCATATTATTATGATTTTATTAATTTTACTTAATATTCTAATATTATTACCTATTACCTTTTCAATAGGTGAAAGGTAAATGTACAACTGATCACATTTCTGCAGCTGGTCCCTGGTTGAAATATCGAGGGCACTTGGATAATATTTCAAATAACATGTTTTTAACGTAAGTTATTATAACTGTTTATATTAAGATAAATAAAATATAATTGTTAATTTCATTTCTCCAGTGCAACTAATTCAGATAATAATGAAATGAATAAGGTAAAGAACCAAGAAACTGGAGAATGGGGTGGAGTACCGGATACAGCAAGAGCATACAAGGCCGAATGTTTACCTTGGGTTGTGTTTGGTGATGAAAACTATGGCGAGGGAAGTAGTAGAGAACATGCAGCTTTAGAACCACGTCATTTGGGAGGACGTGCAATCATTGTCAAATCTTTTGCCAGGATACACGAAACAAATTTGAAGAAGCAGGGATTATTAGCCTTGACATTTGCTGACGCCAAGGATTATGATAAAGTTCAACCAAGTGATCGAGTGTCTTTGGTCGGACTTAACCAATTTACCCCTGGCAAGGTAAAATCAAAATTGATAATTTAATGTTTTTGAGACTACTTAAACCTACTAAATATTTTATAAATACATTTTTAGTTGAATTATCCAACTAATAAATAATATTATTTCAGCCTATAAACTGCATATTATGCCATACTGATGGAAGTAAGGATGAAATATTACTGAATCATACATTCAACGAACAACAAATTGAATGGTTCAAGTCCGGAAGTTCCTTAAACAGAATGAAGCAACTGGCCAAATAATCTAATTTAGCATTTAGACATATGTAAATTCGTGTGTTTTCACTTGTTAACAAGTGTTCCACAAAGATAACAAATAGTTTTATGGATAGAATAACAGGTAATTTATTAATATTTTATCTAGATAAGATAGGTAATAGACAACACTTACAATATTTATTTTGATGAAGGTTATAAACAAACATTTCAATACATTTTTGCTATAAATACAATAACATGAATAACGTAAACTCGTGTGTGTTAAATAACATTACACCTATCTTTGTTTAGAGATTGACCAATTAACTCAGAATAACTAATAAGCAATACCATGAACTAAGATAGTATATACAGGACACGACAAGGTAGGCGGGTGGGTTGTGTGTGATTCTATTTTGTCACGGAAATTTAATATTGTGGGGGGGAATCAAGTGATAATTTGTTATTCGAACCTCGTGGTCTGTCTCTGCACGTGGTGATATTGTTATTACATATAATTATTATAGCTCTCTAATCGCATAGTTCCCCCCACTACAATATTTACCGTGAAATTTTTGGATCACGATTTTAGCCACCGTGTCCAGTCTATACTATTTTAGTTCACGGCAATACATATGTGCAGATATATGCGAGATTTTAAAACAAAACCTAACTATGTGTAAACTTATCAGAATAAGTTTATGTTTAAATCATCAAGATTAGAGATAAGGAGACTAAACTTATATAGCCGCCCGTTCGTAAAGTGGCCCGACATAAGTCGCACGGTTATTCTGCCACCACGTCGTTCGATAGCAGTGCTACGTTTCACAATATATCATGTAGTATAATAAGGATTATGTACGTTTTTCGAATTAAACTTGATTTATTATTCCTTACAAATACTTAATGATCTGGATCCGAACAAAAACATATATACAGGAGTTGGGGGATCTCGTCTAAAATTGGTTTCAATAATAAAAACCAAATATATATTATGATAATTAGCTATTAAACACATTGATAGTAATTTGTATTTGGTATTTTTGCACCTACACATAAAAAATGGTTAAGTGTTGTTTTGAACTAGGGTGTAATACTGGTTATGCTCTAGACAATTGGATTAAAAAATAAAAATTTATTTAAAGCACCCAAAGTAAAAAAACAAAATATCTTAACCTTATTTATGAATAATCATTGTCCTATTTAATTATTTGTTACATATGTTATTTAGAATACAGAGCTTTAACTAGATGGCATAGAGCTATACCTAGAAAAGATAAAATGCTCATAGAAAGATCAAAGACGTTGTGTGTGAATTGCATTTCGAAGAAAATGATATTCTAGTTTTTGACGGGACTATCTTAAATGTTGGAACAGTCAATACTGCCTCTGTTTTTAATATATGGGTATGATTATTTTAATTGTATTGACTGTTCCAACATTTAAGATAGTCTCGTCAAAAAGTAGAATATCATTCTCTTCGAAATGCAATTCACACACAACATCTTTCTATGAACATTTTATCTTTGCTATGCCATCTAGTTAAAGCTCTGTATTCTAAATAACATATGTAACAAATAATTAAATAGGACAATGATTATTCATAAATAAGGTTAAGATATTTTGTTTTTTTACTTTGGGTGCTTTAAATAAACTTTTATTTTTTAATCCAATTGTTTTTGTTGTTTGACATCTAGAGCATAACCAGTATTACACCCTAGTACAAAACAACACTTAACCATTTTTAATGTGTAGGTGCAAAAATACCAAATACAAATTACTATCAATGTGTTTAATAGCTAATTATCATAATATATATTTGGTTTTTATTATTGAAACCAATTTTAGACGAGCTCCCCAACTCCTGTTTATATGTTTTGGTTCTGATCCAGATCATTAAGTATTTGTAAGGAATAATAAATAAAGTTTAATTCGAAAAACGTACATAATCCTTATTATACTACATGATATATTGTTAAACGTAGCACTGCTATCGAACGACGTGGTGGCAGAATAACCGTGCGACTTATGTCGGGCCACTTTACGAACGGTCGGCTTGCGGCTGTATAAGTTTAGTCTCCTTATCTCCAATCTTGATGATTTACACATAAACTTATTCTGATAAGTTTAAACATAGGTATTGCCGTCAACTAAAATAGGTATAGACTGGACACGGTGGCTAAAAACGTTATCCAAAAATTTCACGGTAAATATTGTAGTGGGGGGGAACTTGGCGATTAGAGAGCTATAATAATTATATATAATAACAATATCACCACATGCAAATACCACGAGGTTCGAATAACAAATTATCACTTGGGGGAATCAAGTATATTCACAATATTAAATTGCCGTGACAAAATAGAATCACACAACCCAGCCGCCTGCCTTGTCGTGTCCAGTGCATTCCATCTTAATTCATGGTATTGCTTATTAGTTATTCTGAGTTAATTGGTCATTCTCTAAACATAGATGGGTGTAATCGTATTTAACACAGACGAATTTACGTTATTTTATGTTATTGTATTAATAGCAAAAATGTATTAATAAGTTTGTTCATATCACGGACTAAGATATACAGGACTGGACACGACGAGGTTGGAGGGTGTGGGTGGTTGACCACGATTTGTACGGCAGTGTGCAGGGGGTATTTTCCTTTTAGCATTACTAACGGTGTCTTAGTGAATACTTATGGAACTATAAATTTTTGATGATGTGTTCTAGTTCCATAAGTATCCACTAAGTCAGCGCTAGTAATGCTAAGAGGAAAATACCCCCCCCCCCCCCCGAACTCTGCCTGTTATAGACATTTCGTAACCACAATATTCATCTCGTGTTCAGTCCTGTACACGGTCTTAGAAGATCTTCTAGTGATAAGGAAACCGTGATACCAGCTCCGAAAAAGAGCTCGCGATCCTCTCGTATTATTTCCCTCATCTAGATAAATATTGTAAGTGTTATCTATTATCTTATCTAGATAACATTTCAATAAATCATTTAATTATGTGTTATACCTACTATCTATACAGTATTACAATTATTTGTTATCTTTGTGCAACACTTGTCATTAAATTTGTTCTATGACACATTTTTTAACAGAAATACATTGTATACTACTATGACAATACTTTTTGTTTTTTATTTATTCGTATGGTCAGAAACACAGAAATTACAAATTACAAAAAAGGAAGGAATACATATCTAAGGTAAAGCAGTAGGTAATAAGATACAAGAGTGTGGGTTATAAGTAATAAACTGTACATTATAAATGGCACAATATAATCAATGTTAGACTAGACAGATCATATTATAAGTCCCGTGTCCATTCGATAGCTTTTATAGTTGCATTTTCTAGGTCCTCAATTGATCTTTGAATTTACGATTTGAGCACTCACTTATGATGTGTGAGATAGTCTGAATGTATAGGCTGCAGTCACATTTTGGAACTGAGGTTAACCCCCATTTGTGCATCAAATGTCCACATTTTCTATGGCCCGCCCTAACTTTATTAAGGGAGGCCCAGTTCTTGCGTGGTGGGTGGAACCCTGAGATTTGGTGACCGTTGACTTTGTAGACATTTTGTGGATCTCATCAGGCGCTCGTTTTTGTTATAAGCATTTAAAGTTTAAATTTTGACGAAATTTATCAAATTGAAAATATACAAATTATTTAGTAGTTAAAAATGTATAAAATGTTAAACATTTATAGCAAAGGATTAACAATTTAAAACAATGTTCCACGTGAGTAATTAAAATTCTTTAAACAAAAAATCTAAAAAATATATAAACAGTTTTTTTATAGTTATTCTAAATTCAAGTTTGGACGAAATTATATATATGAAATAACATAGAATAACGATTTTTGTTATTTTGTTGTAATTTAAAAATATAATACCTATACGGCGAGCTCCACTACGTAGGCTGTTTGTATGTGTGTCTTGGGTGGTGTAAACCTTATCAGAATTTTTTTGAGTGTATTCGAATGAGAAATGTACAATAAATGTACATGTGTTTTGAGTTGTCTAATCCTGAACAACAAATAGTTGTATTATGTGTACAGGTACCGTATGAATATTGCGTTCGATTTACTTTCTTGAGTACAGCTCAACAACTGTACAAATGTACAACAGTTGTATTCATATTCATTTCAGTATTATGGACAAAACTGTGTTTTGTGTGAATTATTTAGCGTGTAGGTTAGTTTGCGTCTGCACGTAATCGTACAAATAAATAAATACTTAATAGTTGTCTCCAATCAATGGACAGCTGGGTTGCTCGTATGAAACTAGTGCGATATTTTTTCTACGCCAGATTATGTCCCTGTTGATGCTGTACGTCTTACACTACCACTCCGTTAAAACCATGTACATTATACATTTTACAGGAAAACAAAATAGGCAATAGGTATACACGTTTCAATTAGAATAGGTATTTAAGACGTTTGAATATTTAAACCAAGGTTTACAGAGTTAGATATTACTATACCATAATATATAGGTATATAAGTTTAACAAGACGGTTTTACAAATCATTTTTTTAAACAACGGATGCAAAAAAAAACTAAGTAACCGTCATGGTCGTTCAAAGGGATAATTATTTATAAGACTGTCATTGTCGCTATTCAACCATGGTCCACACTTGAGTAGGTATAAACTATTCACATATCTATTCTATTATTAGCATAAAAATACACCACAAACACGCATAGTTTACTTTATATGACCACAAAATGACATAAATGGTCCACAATCTTTAAAATTCTAGTTAATACATGTACAGTATATTTTTTCTAAACAAAATAACACAGTATGCGCATAATATAGGTACTATTTAGTATAAGTGACCGCTGAAGTCAAGTTTGACCTCTGTCTGCCGAGAACGTAATATTTTGCGTTCTATAGGTGCACTTCACCGAGACATCAGTTTATTTAATTTTCGACAATTTGCGAGCGTAAAAGCAATTTATGCGTAAGGTTTCAAATGTCAATTAGTCACGAATTCAGAGAAAAACAAATAAATACATAAATCGTTTCGGCGGAGAATCCGAACAAATGTTTATACATTGTTGTGTATTTACCTAAACAATAGCCTACAAATAAATGTGTTTTTTAAATTGCGTTTTACGAGTGTGACGTAGATTCACCGTACGGACTTTTTAAAATATGTTCGTAAGTATATTATTTATACGTATAATTTACATAAATTTGACGTTTTCATTATATTTTCATGTAATTGAAAAATTTTGGTTTGCTACGAACTTTACACGTATACACATTTCAGCACACAATAGACACGTTGCAGAATCAAACCAGCTATTGACGCCATTAATAAATTAAATACTTGAAAAAAAACAGCACAATAAAAACGTTAGTACCTATTGCCTAATTATATAATATTATTATACATTTTGTTTTGTTATTATTTATTAAATATATATATAATACAATTATTATTTATTATTTATTCGACAGTATAATATTATAAGCTACTCATTAATTGACTGAGTAAATTGTGTAATTGATTAGTGCTGCAGTATAATATAATATGGCGTATTACTCTGTATAGCACGAAAATTGTTTGCTAACTTCGCAGTTCATTGCAAACCTGCATACACTTGTTATAATTCGTAAGCCATTTAATTTATTCTTAGACGATAATATAATAGTTAAATAGTATAAATTGGTATATTACTGAGTGGTGCTTTGGGTTCAAAGTGCAGTGTGGTAATTGATAAATGTTTATTTTGTGAGGTTTTTGATTATTTAATAACCTTGTCCTCCCTATAATAGTATTGACGAATTGATATGAAGATGTGCAGAAAATATCATCACTATTGTGCATTATTATTTTCATAATACCTACTTATTCCGAAAATATATTAGATGGCTCACGGGAATCTTTAGATGGTTTTAACATTTGCAATTGCACCTACATTATTGGTTTTTTACTTTATGTACAATAAGTTCTTAACTCTCAAGGTATGGCAAATTTTAATTTGTACTAAATTTTAACAAATACGACAAAATTGTGATATTTTAAGAACTTAATAACGTAGTAGAATATACACATGGCTGTCCATATTTTACTTACCAGTAAACAAACATAAAATCTGACTAAGTATATAATATAATTGATGCATATATACCCATATTCATTTCTATTATTGAGTCATGTTGGCAGAAGGAAATAACTCGTAATCTCTGAAAACATAACGATATTACTTCAAAGGTCAAAGTTAGAATTTCGGACAGTTAAGAGAAGTTGTTGATAATATTGTATGAACTATATAGGTTTAACCACGTTCGTCCTTTTTACCGTATATAAATTTAGGACGGCGCTATGTGTATGCAATTTAAGGTCTTTTTTTAAGTGCTTATAATAGTGACAGCCGCTTGAGCTGTTTCTTCTGTGTGTCATTTTACTTGAAATATTCATAGTTCATTATAATATTATATTGTTCACTAATTTACTATTATTTTACTACTAATAATAATAAGTATCAATTACACCACTTCCTCGATGTTTTGAATTTCTATATAGTACATTATGTATCTAAATAACTTTTATACATCTGTAAATCCGTGAGACAAAACTTAATTAAACATTTTAAATTATCGAGTTTCAGCTAATCAAACCTATTTAATTTTAAACAGATAACCGGTTACCTACTTTTATATTTTTTATTCTAAACACGAATTATTAAGATATTGTCTTAAATTCGTGGTTTTAAATACTTCTAATCTGAAAAACTGAAAAAGGTTTAATTTGTTTGGGCATTGGTTATTTGCGTATGTTAACAGATTCTAATATTTTGTATTTTGGGTTACATGGAAATTTAAATAAATTTCGTTATGGTTTAGTTAGGTACATATACTCTGTTCCGGATCTAGGGGGGAGAGGGGGGGGGGAAGACGCAAGTGGCTCAGGTGCTCTTGAGTTTATGAAAAATAAAAAAGTCATAAACATAAAATATGTATAAATTATACATAGGTATATTTAAAAAAGCGGGTAAGAGGATGTCGCTCTGCTGTACAGTAGGTTACAAGTGGGTCAATGTATAATGGATTGTATTAAACTTGAATTCAATGATATAATGTCATTGTATAAGAAAATCGATTCTGAGCGGAGACGGTTTACCAGTCTAGATTTTTTAAATTTTTATTATTTATTTTAGCCTTTAAGTTGGATTAATATTATAATATTATAACTTTTTAATCGTTGCTACGGTGATAAGCAAATCGTTAGAAATTAAAATCCCATTTTAAGCGGTTTTTCGTTAAGTCGTTTTTCCGAAAGGCACTTATTCCAGTCTTTTTATTTATAAATGGACGTGATCCTGGAATAAGAAAGTCTTGTCCAAAACCACTTTCTTTAAACTTAAAAATATGTATACTGTAACCATTTTAAGAAGAAAACTTTCGATATCAGAAATTGATTTATCATTTTTATTACCTATTTTCCAATGGTATATCACATATTATCTAAATAATTTAAAAATTAGAAAAACAAAAAATGAGCTGTCCTGAAAAATTAGAAAAATGGAAAAGGTTTGTTTTGAATTGAAACCCCTCAATTTATTTTCAAAAACAGAAATCATTGGTAAGCAATTTTAACACCTGTAAAATTAAATTATTTATTTTTATTTAAATTTAATACATTTCACCAGGGTTGGGATATTTAAAACATTATGTTTGGAACTCTTGAGTTGATATTATAAAAAAGTCATTACTTATTTTTTAAATGTTCATGTAGTAATTACTAATTAAGCAAACATTGAGCTTTGAGTAAAAACATAAACAATTACCGAAAACTCATTACTTAGTTCATTTGGTTTATTCTATTATAATTATTATCCAGAAAATATGATAATCATGAAAAATTTACAATTTGACCAATATTAATTCATTCATGGTCATTTTATTGTTAAATTTTTTTTTCAGTTGTACATAATATTAAAGTCCAATAAATCGTGTTATGTGCATTTAATTAGTTAAAGTATAATATTGAAAATGAAATATTCTGTACTAAACCATATGTGTGTAGTGTGTACTCTATACACATTTAAATATTTTTAAATTCTGTTGCGGGACATGAAACTAGACTATTAAATCATCAACTCTCTGCTAATAGAATTCTAAATTATTTAAATATGTATAGGATACTGAAAATGTTGGTAAGTGAGTTATAGTGTGTACTATACTTAGTGATGTGAGTCTCGTAAATATACCATATAAAATTTTACTGGTAAAGTAAACTTACCGTAAATTTACAAAAAAAAAATTTACCGCTCAAACGGTTGAGTGACCACTTTATTTGTTTATATTATTGTATTTTTTATTAAGATATTAGGATTATAATACAAATCAGGATTTTTATAAAATGATAATGACAGTTACGTGATAAAAATAATTGTGATAATATGGTGTATGTGGTTACCACGATTTATTTTTATTTTATATTTTACTAGGTATAATTAATAATTATTAATCGTTATTTTTAATAAAGGGATTAAATACTAATACTTTATTTTATATGTATCTTGCCTCTTTACATAATATTGTGAAAAAAATCAACAGGTACACTATAAATTGAATTTTAATAAAAATTTACCAATTTTACCAGTAAATTTACTTGGTAAATTACCAAAAAATTTTTTTACGTAAAATCCACATCTCTAACTATACTATACTATGTACCTAGGTATCCAGTTTTCGCGTACATACGGTATATATGAAAACATTGGTTTCAATAATAAAAATATTTAGGATATAAAAATATACTTTTTAATTTGTACTTAAACATTATTTATTTTGTGTTGACACCCGGCACACCCCGTACTCCACCTACATAAGGGCGCTGCATTTTTATTAGCCGTGGGCGTCAAATTTCCTAGATGCGGCTCTGCTTTTATACTATATACCTACTAATATTGATTACAGGTGGTAACTTTCATCTGAATAGTTCGGTCGCAACATTCGGGTGTATATAAATCCCACCGAAATTACTTTTTTACCTTTAAGATACTTATTGATTGAACTCTTATATTTTAATTCCGCCGTCTCTTATACTATAAACTTTTACAGAAAATTGATGACCAGAGGCTAAAAAAAAATCTGTATTTACAGTATTTTACAATGATAAAACATCTAAATTTAGTCCAAAAATATTGGCATCGTTTTCAATATCGCATCGGAAAGAATTACTAATAGTTGCGAATCGATTCATTAAAAACTGAATTCACAATTCTATAATATATTTTTGTTTTTATATACTATGGTTTTGCATTTAAAAATACAAACTAATTTATATGAGACGACAGAAAACTTGCACTCGACATAATAATAAAAAATAAAAACAGCAAAAACAAAAATTATTTGATTAAAAAATGTATATAACATGATGGCGGCACCAGATTTTTTTGTCTGGGTGGGCCAAGCTGGGGCCACTGATTTAAAGGGAGGGCCAGTGGCGTAACAAAATTCGCTATCAAAAGTGCTGTATGATTTTCCGCCGTTATTGCTACCACCGCACCACACAGTGAGTAGACCAGATTGTGTCAAAACTCGGTACGTCGCACACAAAAAATAATTTTATAAATTTTAAAATATTATGATGTAATTCTAAGCAAAAATACTTTGAAAACATACAGGGTGGGCTAGCCGGGGGCCGAGAAAATTTTAGGGTGGGTCGCTATCCATCCTGGCCCACCCCTGGCGCCGCCACAAATAACATCAATTGTTTACTATTATTAAAATCAAATGTTGATAGATTCTCTAATATCAAACTGACATTAAATCACTACTATGTTTCGAAAAATTACAATTATATTTAATTTTGTAAAATAATGAACACCGTCAGTATTTGAGTTATTGTACCTATGTATTGTAGTTATTGTATTTATTATTTAATATTTTACTGTTTTTTTTTTCCATCATACTACCTATATATCTATATTGGGCTGTAAGTCATATGAAATCGATAGCCGGACAGCCGGTGTCGAATTGATATTAAAACGGCGTAATCGATATCGTATGAGACGCAAATAACCCGTCAATAAATACGATAGGTTGCGTTTACGATTTAACTATTTGATAAATACCTACCATTACAATATATAGGTACTAGACAGTAACTACAGGGAAGTCCAGGGTTCCGGCTCCTACCCCCCCGCCCAAAATATTTTGAGAGTAAAACCATTTTAGCTGTGATTTGTGAATATTGTCTATTAACTATTATATTAAGAAAAATTGTATATTTTTTTACAAGTAGTAATAACGAGAATAAAGAGTTTTTATAAATTCAACGAAAAAATAATGAATGTCCACTATCGTCTGTCAATATTTTAAAAATTCAAAACTACACCGAATTTTTTTCGATTACGGCCTTCTACACAGTTTTACGTTATTTCACATATTGTCTTAAATTGTGGTTGCGTCCAAGCATGTTGAGCGCAACACTTACCTGACAAAGTATTAGGAAGTTATTTATGTCAACAATATTACGATTTATGGAATGCAAGTGACTTAGTGAAATAGTAACAAGCAGACCGAGTGCATACGTCTGATTCAGACTCCCCGACTCCCGGGCTGTGAAAGTGAGAAACTGAGAACCACTGTTGTACATCTATTATCTACTACGTGAACATCAAGAACATCGAAACGAGATAACGATACGTCCGAGATAACGTGATATGTTCGGCACAATTTCGTAACAAACTTCCTGCTAGTAAATAATCTAAGAATGACGTGGTTACGCGGTGTTCAATTTTTATTTTAAATAAATTGTCTGTTCGTTACTTCGTTCTGTATACACTATACAGAGAGTTCTTTTTCAAATTTGAAATTATATTATTTTGTATTTTAAGTTTCCTTACCAACAGTCACGATGTTCGACGGATTCCTAGATGATTTGAAACGCATGAATAAACGACAAGTAATGGAAAACAATTATGTTATATTATTTTCACAACACAGCATAGCTTCTTCAATATTGTTTGGTATATTATTTATTTTAAATTTCTCATGTTTTCAGTTTCTCTATCAAGTATTGAGTTTTGGAATGATCGTTTCATCTGCATTAATGATATGGAAAGGTTTGATGGTTTTTACTGGTAGCGAGAGTCCAATTGTTGTTGTTTTAAGGTAAAGTAGACATACTTTTTTCAAACATTTAAGATTTTTATTATATATTATCTTAAAAATTAGTTACTTTATTAAAGATTTTAAATGTTGTTAGTTATTCCTCGTTTTTAGTTACAGGAATTTTAAAACCTTGTATTTAAACATAATAAATATTTTACAGTGGTAGTATGGAACCAGCCTTTCATCGAGGTGATCTATTGTTTCTAACCAACTATGAAGAGGAACCAGTCAGAGTTGGTGAAATAGTCGTATTTAAAATTGAAGGACGTGATATTCCTATTGTGCATAGGGTTTTAAAACTACACGAGAAGTTGGTTTGATTTAAAAATTATTATTTATAAATATAGCTATATCAATATTTTTTTTTTCTAGAAATAATGGCACAATTAAATTTTTAACCAAAGGTGACAACAATAGTGTAGATGATAGAGGATTGTATGCTCCTGGTCAACAGTGGCTAGAAAAATCCGATATGGTAGGCAGAGCTAGAGGATTTTTACCATATGTTGGAATGGTTACAATTTTAATGAACGAGTATCCTAAAGTCAAAGTATGTATTGGGTTTTATTTTATTAAAATTAATTACAAATTTAGTGATTTTTTATCAATTCTATTAAACAATGCTTGAATTCATAATTTTCTATATGATAATATTGTTAAAAAAAAACTAGGAAAGTTCTTTACTATAGGTTTTGAGTATACCTCGCTATTAAATAAATCACCGTTGTAGATTTGTTAGTTGTGAATTTATTGGTAAATCATTGAAAACCAATTCTGAGCAGGATGTTTTATATTAATATTAATAGATAATTAATTATTTTACTGTTAATAATGTGGTAGGTTAAATTAATTTTTGCCAAAAGATTTTACATATATTATTAATTTATATGCCATTACTGAGTAATGATGCACTTACTAAGTAATGTTATGAATAAGTACATTATGTAAATAGCTTAAAATTAAATTAATTATTTTGAAAATTGAATTGCAAATAGAAAATAATAATATATGTTACTGATAAAAGTTTAAAGTCACTACATTCAATTATTATTAAATGACAATAAAATTACTTAAATTGTTGGAGAAAATGTTGTTTCTTTTTCATTTAAATATATAATATTGTCAACATTTGAACTTCAAATGTCTAAAAAAAAAATTGTGCCCATATACTTATGATATTATTAGAATGCTGTAAGAAAAACTTATGAGAAAAATTGTATTCAATTTCAAGCCTTAGCTAATAAAATAAAACTACACATTTTATAATTTCTTAAGTGCTACAAAAAATCTTCTAAATTGTATTATGTTCAGAAAATGTTAATACAAATATTTTGTGAATATTTCAACAAAATTTATTTTGTCAAATATGGTGTTGAGAATTGTGCAAATTACCTATTTTTTCCATTATTTTTTTATCATCTTGAAGATCTCAAGTATGAAAAATATTGGATTTTGTTACTGGTAAATCAAATAACTATAGTCCGTTCACCGAGAGAATGCTACTTGGCCGGGTATCCAAATTAACGCGCTCCACCGTCTTGAGAATTAATTTCACCCACTAAGTAAGCCGCCGTGAACCATGACACACCGTCGCTTGACAAATCGGTGGCTAATCGCCTGACGGTGGGAAATGTGCAGACTATGACGAGTTTTGGTCGCTGCCCAGTGGCGTTCTCTCGGTGACCGGACTAGAAGTATTTTTACTAAATTGATCACTTATATTATAATCATCTGATTAAGGATAGTTAAAATATAGGCATATTATAAAGAATTAATAAATGCACATTATTGTTTATTTATTTTTTAACATTATATAATATATGTCACTTAATTAAGTTTTTTTTTTCAGTTTGCTGTTTTAGCATGTCTTGGACTATATGTACTTGTTCATCGTGAATAAACCTTAAATCGATTTGAGCTGAGCCAAAGACAATTTGGAATTCTTTAGCTTGTTAATTTAAATTCATGTGATGTGTATTGAATGTGGATTGAGGGCTGCTAAGCTTTTCTTATCCTTAAATATTTTGTGTTATTCAATTATTAAAAGCAGATTATGACATTTTTTTTCAATCCAGCTAAATTTAAAAAAACTATATTTATGAAGTTTGAAATATATTAATATTAAAATTTTACATAAATCTCAAATATTAAAATTAAAATAATTTATTGTTGTACATAATTATTATTATAAATTGCAATTGATTATTAGGAAACATGAAATATTTTCAATTTTAAACTACTATGTTAATTTGTATAATTTTACTATATTATTAATATTAAATTATAATTATCATAAACATTTTAAAAATAGTCCTCTAGTCGTTCAAACTAGATTAGTGAACATTAATAAAAAAAACTACATGTATAATAATAAGTAATATAAATATTGTATTTATTTAACTTTTAATTTTCTGTCACTGTACATTATTTCTTTCAAAAAAATGATTGGTATTTAATGCGTTCAACTCTAAAATTTTAATTTTATCAATAACTTACTAGGTTGTTATTCTTAAATTTGTATCTAATATCTATATATTTTTTAAAATTTTCTCCTATCTTATATTTTTAATTAATAAACCATTAATGTTTGATCATTTATTTTTATTATTGAAATTGTTTTTATTTAATTTATTTTTGATTAATATTGTCTTATTAGTTGAAAACCCTTTGTATTAAATACTCCTAAATGATAGATAACTGACCAAATGATTATGCTGTGTAAATTATAAGCTAATTATTTAACACTGCAAGGCTTAGAAGATGTGTAATAAGCTGCAGTTTTCCTATAGAGTAGAAATAAGGTTAGTGACCATTCTCAATCTAGCAAAGAAAATGGGAATAACAATATTTTTTAATGATCATTTGAATAGAAATTAATCTTTGGCCGAGTTAAAATCTTTCATCTTTGTGTTTTGTTTAATTTCCTCATTACACTGTTTGGATTTTGATGGATTATTACCATTGCTAGATTATTATAAATTATCACTCAACAGTTCAACACAAATTATACAATTTTCCAAATGTAATATATAATTTAAAGTTTGTCTTTACCTGAACTCTTTGTGGTTATTAGTCATCATACCTACTTATAGTGTTTTTCTATGGATTTAAAATATTAAGGCAACAATTACATCAGCCATGAATAATATATCAAACAAAATTTGAAGTATTACTAATATTTTTTAAGCTAATTATAATATGTGTCTGAGTGTTTATTAACATGAATATTTTTATTTTTCATGTTTGATAGCTTAGTATTGAGACGTGTGTACTATGTTTGTTATTATTAATGAGGTTTTTTAGTAGGCGTGACCGTAGCTGATTTAAGTTTACTCTTTTGGATATATTATGCTAGGCCCATGTCAGCCTTTATCTAGGGTTAGCCCAAGATATTTAAAATGTAGAGCATTTGAAATTGGCCATAAATAAAAACGTCACGGCAGGCAGCTAGTCTGAGGGTGAATGGTATAAAAATGTACTCGTTGTGCCACTATATACAGACTGTAAATTTAATTTAAAAAAAATATTTCATAGAATTTGGTTGCCTAGAAATGTTTTTGTTTAATTTTATTCATTTATTAAAATGTGAAATTTAACTTAAATGTGATATTTGTAAAATAAATATGTCTTGTAATCAAGATATTGAATGGGAGTATATACCCGTAGAAACAGCTGATGAAATTATGCTGTGTGGAGATGTGGCTGAGAGTAAACGTCTAAAAAATTGGAATAGATGGCTTAAAATAAGAAAACAACAGCATAAATACCTTGGTTTAATGGTAAATATTTGACTGTGTTATAAAATAGGAATTTAAAAAATAAATTGTACAGGTATGTCGTAAACCTACGTCATTGCTAATGAACGAATCTGATAAATTCAGATCAAAAGTTGAATGTAAATGGTTGATTGATGTAGCACTCAAGTTAAAAATCAATAATGAATATCATACAGATTTTCCTTATTCTGTCGATAGAGAAATAAAAAAATTTACTAGTGTGTATACACCAGATGTAATACGTACTGAAAAAGGATTATTGGGCATTAGGAAGGATGCTCGCTTTGATTTGCAAACACCTAATAATGTGTTGATTTATAACGAATTATATACTTTAAAAAGTTTAATACCTTTTAAAAATCCTAAAAAATTAGCTATTATTGGGGAAAGTATTCTTAAAAAAGCTATGAAACACAAACTTGATTATAAAGGTACTATTCCATCAATTTATGTTGAGTCTGCTCAAAAGAAAAATAATTATTGTAATATTGCACTAATTGTCGTTAGAGTAAATGATTATATAATAAAATCAATTGATGACAGCACTAAATGCATGACGTTTAAGTTAAAAACAAAATCAAAACCAATTAATATTGTAAAAATAAATGAAGATTCTTGGGATGAGATAATTATAGAAAACTGTGGTCAAATAAGTATTTACTATAAATGGATAAAAGAAGAATGTACTACTACAAAATATGATTGTATTTTAAAAGAAAAACCAAAAGAATGTTTTTTTTTTGACACCAGGACCAATATTTTGGGTCCTGGTCAAATCCAACGTTTAACAGTTTTATTCAGACCTACACAAACTGGGCCTCACAGAGAAATGTGGTTTATACAATTAAATATTCTGGGAAGATTAGATCATATAGCTAGAATCAATGTACCTCTACAAGGCTGTGCTATTCACAATGTAGACAACATGTCATCTATAATAAAAGTAAGTACCTACCTACCATTATGTACTGCCCGAGATACATCAGTCTGTTTTCAATATTTTTTTTAATTTCTAAAAACTTATTTGGATAGTAAATGACTTGATCTATATTTACGACCGTATGTCTGTATCTGCGGATATGTATGTTTTAATGTCTTATAATTTTATATTCAGTGGTAATTTTTTATGAAACTACTTTGTTGATTTCCTATACGGTTTGATGTTTTGTAGTTACAATAGGTGCAACTATACAGCATTATAGCATTATGTCTGGATAAACAAATAGGTAAGAGGTAAATAATTTGATTGACATGTGCTGTGAAGTCAGAATTTAGATATGGGAGTCGGACTTAGTTTCAAACTTTTAAAGTTACAACTACCTAATTGAAATGTATAGTTTATTTATTGTTTCATATACACAACCGGCGTGGTCACTCGCTCCTATAGGACAATTAAAATCATAACATATCTTGACTTGTTATGTAAATAACCACCATGGGTGTGTCTTGGACTTCAACTAGCTTTAACTTCAAAACTAAGTTTGACCGCCCAATTCTGACTTTACCATCGTTTTCAGTATCCTTAACTACGTACGTTAAAACAAAATAATTAAAAAATACTATCCGGTAAAACAGAAATATAGGTAAGTACCGTAATATGAACATAGCAATTTTCATAAGTAGATCTGTCACCAAATTTAAGTAGATCATGGGCAAATTACTCTAAATATTGTGGTTGCCACTTTCCTCATACATTTACTTTCATATTAAGATCAATAGTCAGCTGAAGACTTAAAGTCTATTTAGACATATTTCCACACTTCTGATTTGTACGTACCTACACACGTTTATAATATCTGCAAATATTAAACTATCTTCATATTAAATGTACCACTGTCTTCTGGTAACGTTTGTCTGAGATCACCAGTAAAGACTATAATGTATTATAGTATTATACCTCTCATAGGTTTCTCTGATGTTCTTTAAACATTAAAGGTTCGGTTAATAGTGTTAACGACATAGTTATGGGACTTGTGAGACATCACAAATTTTTTTAAATTAATTAATTTTTAAAACTTTCAGCTGCAAAATACAATATTATCTGAGAGAGTTAATGGATTATATGCTAAACCAATCAACAAGGATCGTGAAAATATATTTTTGGAAAACAATTCTTCTTTCATTACAAAATATCATTACCATGATGAAAAGATGAAATATCTTTACCACATATTACAAACAGAGGACACTAAGGATATTGAAGAACTTCTATACCATTGTATGCAACTAAAAGAGTCGCTCAAAGAAAAATGCTTGGATTTAATTAGTCAAACAGCTGTAACATTGTTAAAAAAGGAAATTTTTTTTGAACACAGTCAGATGACTCAACATGAATTAAACGCACATAAAACTATGTATATAACAATGGATTGTATTGATTTGATATTGAGTACTTATGAACTTGATCATTATGAAGTCTGTCAAGAACTGTGTAGCAAATTTGTTGAAAATAAACCGAGATTAGTGAAATATTCAGGTTATCTTATTAAATTTAAAATATTCTAATTTCATTCTATTTATGACCTTTTTTGTTGTGATATAATAGTTTGTTAATATTGTATGTTTTATTTTTCTGTTTTTCTGTTTTTCGGTTTAATTATTTTTTAAATAGGTACCTACCTCCCTAAAAAATGTAATCTATGTAATAGTGTAGATGTAGCCGTATAGCCAGAATAGGTACCTACTACCTACCATAAGCGCAACTATGGAAGGGGGAGGGGGCTTAACTTCTGAAGGTAAATTAATCTTCGAACTCGTATAATGTTATAAATTATAATACATCAATTAAAAATGAATAAATAATAATGAAAGTATCGCTCAATGCTCAGTAAAATGTTGTAGATATACGTGACACGCACATACCTACCTTATTCATAAATCATAACAAATAAAATATTTTGTAATTTTTACTTGTTTAATAAAGTATTTTGTATCTATTTATACTTTGTTGTCAAGTTTTATACTTGACCATCACAGATAACTCTAATTTCAGTCCATATTTACTATTTAATCTTATTAAGTCTTAGAAAGTATGTTATATTGTTATGTAGGTACCTACCCATATAATCCCTTTTACCTTCCATTATACCTTTTAAAGACTGTAAATTATAATACCTACGCGCATCTGACATAACATTTGTTATGTAACTAGAAACACTTGAAACAAGTTGTTTACACTTTCCTAAGTAATCATTATTATATTCACAGGATAAATCATAATTTTTCCTTTATTAGGTGTACCTATATACTGGCTAGTGGCTACTTGATAGGATAACCTCTGGCGTCGCGGAATAATTGCGAAATCAGTCCCCACGGAGTGGGCCGCGTTGGTTAAAAAATGAAAAAGAAGGTGTAACCTATACGGGAAAATAGAAAATGTTAGGTAGTTGTCCACCCCATAAGTACCGTAGGTACCTACATATTATTTGAACAATAAACGATAAACGATCAATTTAATAATGTTCCTGCAACCTGCTAGATACTTATATTGAAACAATTTAGATATGTATAGGTATCTCGTACCTATAAAACAATATAAGTAATAACTATGAATTATTATGATACAATCGCCTAGGTGCTATAGGTACCACCTACACGATAATTATTAAGTAGGTACCTATATAACTTTTTTCCATAATAAACAATACCGACCTACCTAATATTGACATTTATTTTAAATTGTCCAATATTGTTTACCTACATTATACCCTCAATGGCGCCCGCAGAAATATAAATATAAAATTTTTTTTTTATATATATAATTTATAGTCACTTGCGCTACACAAAAAATTAAATTTATTTTTTAACTGAAAATAAAAAATTTTAAATTTGATTTTGGATGTATTCAAAATAGCCAATTTGTGAATCTGATTATAAGAACAATTTTGTTAGTACAAAACATTTATCTAAGTCAAGTAGTTTATTTTTTTAAATTTTTTTAAATATCAACATTTTTTTGATTAAATGAATTTGGAACGTAATAAATTTTTTCAAAATAATTTTTTGGGAATTTGCTGACATGAGTATATTTCTTAAATCATTTACTAATCATATAATTTTAACAATTTTTGTCATACGTTTGAGTAGCATTTGTCAGGTCTTTCTGTTACACCTTGTATACTATATTATATAGCTAAGTAACTAGATGATTTCTGAGTTTCAGATGATGAAACATTCACAATTGATAACGCTATGGAACAAAAAACTGAATATGCTTCAATGAGCGAAGAATGGTTTGAAATGATCAAGCCCATGATCAAGAAACGGTTAGAATGGGCTGTGGAAAGAATATCAGACTATGATATCCTGTGGGCAGAGTGTAAACATGAAAACCATAATGAGACTGTGAAGGACGAACATACAAGAGGAATAGAATCATATGAGCAAAAAGAGTGTAGTCTTTCACTTGTGAGACAATTTTTTATAAACAAATATTTGTGAGTTATAGTGATATTACATATTATTTACATATACAGGTAATTATACCAATATGCTTATATTATGCCTATACTATTTTTTTTGTGGTTTATCACGATTAAAAGTCTTTGCAAGTGGGTTATCCATCCGTCGAATATTTTATTTATATGTCTATGGGGTCATCCGTCGCCTTATATAATACTATAGGTATATATCTAATATCTGTATTGTTTATTTTGAATAATAATAATATATTTTATTGACTATCTATTGCCCTAAACTACTGATTTTGGTGGCCGGAGCCAAACAAAATAATAAGTATAAGAAATCTCTATGCCTATATGGCTATATCCCTCTTAATTTCGCTGGCGGTGCACATTTTAAGTTTATCAGCAGTGCTACAAAATACTGAATTAGTGCATCTGTTTTTCCCTATTCTGGACTAAGCGCCACATAGTTACATATTATAGACCACCCCTATAATAGTTATGTATTAAGCACAATAATATATTGGGCCATCGTCGCACATCCAGCACACGGTTAACGACCAATTGAAGTTCATTATCAACTATCGTGTTGTAATATGCCACCTCGAAGTCCGAACAAATAACTCTCATTACCTAATTAAAGCCATAAATCATAATGAATCACACTGAGATGACTAATCGAATTCATTTTAAGAAGTATATTGATGAAGAACAGATAATGTTTATTTACGACACTATAGTCATAGGCGGATATTGGGGGGGACTTGGGGGGCTTAAGCCCCCCCAGAACGTAGTCAAGCCCCCTCGGAAGGTTCTAGTATCTCTACTTCAATTACAACAAACAATATTGATACAATTGTAGAAAATAATCAAAATATAAAAAAAAAAATATTGTTTTGTAAGAATTTATTTTCAACTGTTCCCCTTAATTACCGCTGATAAGACCGTTATATTATCCCATCCTAGGAATGTGTTTAACACTTTAGAATCCCTATACATACATTTTTCACATCCGTCAAAAAATCAACATTTAATTGAGATTCAAACCAATCTGGGGATAAAACATAGGTCAATGATTAGACTCAGTGACACTAGATGGAACTGCCGCTATAGAAATATAGAGTGTGTTAAAGCAAGTTATAAAGCAATCATTCAAGCTTTAGAAGACGAAATCGAAAATGAAGATGATAGAGGAGTAAATGAAGCAATTGGTATATTAATATATTATTATAATAACTAATAAGTAATAATTTATAAATTAATAAAAAGTAATTATAGTCCTTTTTTTTTTGTTTTAGGAATATTAGCAAATTTAAAAAGTGGACCATTTATAGTTTATTTATTTATCTTACATAAAGTATTAATTCATATTAATACCGTTACCAACAAATTTCAAGAAAAAACTGCAACCTTAGGGCAATCTAAAAATATTATTCAAGGTGTGATGATGACTTTTAAAAATTTAAGAACAACAAAATATTTTTCTCAGCTTTGGTGTGAAACCTTTGCTAAAGATCATGACATATCAATACAAACACCGTCTAAAGTTGAGCCTTGATTATACATATATTTATTTATAATTCTTAATTTTAAGTAAATATTTACTTAACTAGGATGTAAAAGAAAAAGACAAGAGCCAACAATTTTTTTAAATGTTGATGTCACTGCAACCACAAGTGCTGAACATAGTATCAATGAAACTAATGAAACCACTGAAGGTTATTTCAAAAAAAAAATGCTTTCTTTCCTGTATTTGATGCTATCTTGGTAAATCTGGAAAAAAAGGTTTTCTCCTGAAAGTCTCCAAATGGCTACAGCTGTTGATCAATTTTGTCAACTTAACTTTGAGGAAAGTGTTTTTTTTTTGTAGATCATTATAAAGTAAGTATTGATTTATCGTTTATAAAAATGAATTTCTACTTACACTCTAGTTTTCTATTTTTAAAAGTAATCCTGTATTTTATATATTTTTTAGGATTTGATGTGTGTATCTAAAGATTTACTGAAGTCAGAAATGGCAGTGGTAAAGAATTGCATATTGCAGTCTACTGACAAAGAATATATATCTTTAAATGATGTAAAAAAGGTTTTAACAAAAAGTGTTTTCCCTAATTTATACAAATTATTTCAAGTTGCTATAACAATACCAATAAGTTCCTCAACTTGTGAAAGGAGTTTTTCAGCAATGCGTCGAATCAAAACTTGGCTTCGAACTTCCATGTTTCAGGAGCGGTTCAACAACACATCAATATTGTATATTGAAAAAAACATAACTAAATATATTAATACCGATACTGTTATAGATATATTTGCAAAAAAAAAATAGATTTATAACATTAAAATAAAAAACATATTTAATAGCTTTAAATACTTATTTATTTATGTTCATAAAACCTATACATATATTTTGGGCCTCAGATAGAATAAAGTAGGAGAGCTACTAGCTTGCAGGTTAAAGTGTCTAATAATGTGTTGACGATAATGGATATGGTAAAAATGTTAAGCCCCCCCACGGATATGATCAAATATCCGCCTATGACTATAGTTAAAGTATTAAATTTCATACCAAAACGGACGCAGAACACTGTCCGAAAATAAAAAACGACATTAAAGTAACAATTCTAAGTAGCAAGTACAACATACTTATCTAGAAACATCGATATACATACACTGATAATGTTGAAAAGTAATGATATAATAAATTGGCCACGTGAAAGAATGAAAGAATCGGGGAAATCGATCATACTATATAGTAAGTAGGTGTCGACTGTCGAGTGTACCTCGTCATTGAATAGTTAGATCACAGTGATGGGTGTGTTCAATTTGAATTCAATGATAAATCATTATATACGAAAAACAATTCTAAGCAGAGACGGTTTGTACATAATGTAACGTTTCTTATTTCGTAAAAATTTTAACTTTAAATGCTTATAATAAAATCGTCACAAAGTATTGTCGATATTTTTCAAATTCTGTATAAATATTTTACGAGAACCATCGTATTAAATTGTCAAGCTTTTTACACCCAAACGACATTTTTTTTATATATTATAATAGAATATATCAAAAATAAACTAAAAAAAGCAAATTTCAAATTATGTAAAAATAGCACAAAAAGTCATAAGCGTTTTTAAAGTTATAACGTGTCTAGTAAATGCTTAATATGAATCCTTAGTAAAAATGTGAAGTCTCTACAGTTATTTATTTTTGAATTATTATACAAATAAACAGTTTTGAATTTTGATTTTGTCAAAAAATTGTTTAGCGTAAAAATTCTTGTTTTCCCATTGTTTTTCCCAATTATTTGGAAATAACTGATAGTTTTACCAGAAACCACCCTCGAAGTAAAATATTGACGCATTTCTCTGCTATAAAACGTGTACACACACAAAATTAAAAAAAAAATAGCAATTCACAACATCATTGTAAAACCAATACATTCATTCCTACGCAACCTAACCTAACCTGGGCGAATTTAGTAATTACCGAAGTAACTTTTTCTCAAACCACCACGTCTTACTATATTGTACATTTGTACATCTCATTAGCTAATTTCAATAATAATCTATAATCCTTTTTTTCAGACTTATTTTCAGTTTAATTCGTTATTTTTTTTTCTAGTAAGAGTGTACTTCATTAATTATAAGTCATTTTATTTTAACTGTGGCCCTCATAAGCAAATGAGAAAAAGTTAAGGTTATGAAATACATGTCAACCAAAAATAATATATAGTTGGTAAAAATATAATTAAAATACAATTAATTATGGGCTTTAAATGTTCACTACCTACTCATTTCATTAAATAGTATATTTAATAAATAAAATATAACTATATAAAATAATTTCAAAAAACATATATCTAGATTTATAGTAACATTGTGTTGCTTTCTTTCAATTTTACTATATTATTATAACATGACGTGTGACATTTATTAAAAAGATAGAAACATAAATTCTCATTATTTTAATATGGTATTTTTATTTTTTACAACTACAGTTAAAATATTTAACCAACCAAGTATATTTTTAATTTTTACTTTAATTTAAAATGTCGTTAAACATTAATATATTTTTTGGATATAAAGGCAGCTCTCGGATACGCCTTTGCTATATCATATTTCACACAACATATCCAAACGTTGTATATATCTGTTGTCTAATTTTTATTGGCCTTTAGGCCCGTTCAGACCAAAGAAAAATTTGATTCGTATTTTAAGAAACTCGACATACAGGAATACAGAATAGATTCACTCTGTCAAACGTCTACAATAATAAGGATATAAGACTAAAACTGATAACGACATGTTTGCAAATTATTTTTTGCTTCCAAAACCAAAGGCCAATGTCAATATGTCATATAATATATAAACGTCAATTGCCATTAAAAAGAAAAAATATGGTGGTGAGCATGCTTGGTAAATCACCTTGTATGCCCAGTATTTAATTTTTTTTCCAGTTTTATTTACTTGCAATATTTTAATTAAAATGTATTCCATACATAGTAATAGTAACCATAATATTTAAATATATATATTATATATAGTTTCCATGAGAACGGTCAACTATACTATTAAAATAACATTTGTCTTTCACTTCATAATTTTTGTTTAAAGATTGCGCTTACAGTTACTCGCCTTCTTCTCTTTAAAATAGAAATGTCTTCAAATATGCTAAACCAGTTCTCGAGCCGTGCTAAATATTACGGTGCCATGGCCGCAAAAAGACTGCAGACTACGTATTATGCCAACATTAAAGTGGCGATCGAGGCAAAAACGAAAGCGCCGATGACCGATTTAATAGACCAAATAACGGAATCGATTTTCCGGAAGCTGGTCGCGGCTTGTCTGCAGCACTTGCCGCTGGTCGTCGGAAAAACGGTTGGTCGGAAACGCCGAGCGTACATAATGCCTTTGATGTCGTTGAGCCGGCCAATGGATTTACACGGGCGATTCTCGAGCCGTGCCAGATATTTCGGTGCCATGGCCGCAAAAAGATTACAGACAACGTATTATGCCAACGTTCAAGCGGCGATCGAGGAGGAAAATAAAGTGCCGACCGATTTGGTGAAACAATTTACGGGGTCGATAGTGCGGAAGCTG
Organism: Metopolophium dirhodum; assembly: GCF_019925205.1. Taxonomy (NCBI): domain Eukaryota; kingdom Metazoa; phylum Arthropoda; class Insecta; order Hemiptera; family Aphididae; genus Metopolophium; species Metopolophium dirhodum. The sequence goes on along the minus strand of NC_083561.1, from coordinate 36,269,215 downwards.
GTCGCGTCTTGCGTGCAGGACTTGCCGCTGGCCGGTTGTGCAGAAGACTTGCCGCTGCAGAATTCGCCTTTCGAAATAGTGGACCCGGTAATCACCCATAAAATGGCACAAAATGGACGCCGATCAATAGCTTCGACTTCGGCCAGTCGATCCGTGGATTCGGACGATGAGGGCTGCACGAGCCGTGCAGAATTTAACGGCGTCGCGACATATTATCATTCTATGCCGAATATTGCGGCAATCGAATTTGAAAGCGATGTGCCGTCCGGTTCGAGCAGTCTGGATTCGGTGCAGGTCACCGGGAAAAACATGAAACAAAAACGCCGAACGATTTGGTCTCGCACAAAAAAGTTTTTAAGGCGTATGTTGTGCTGTAGTACAGCTACTGCAGATTAAATAACTATTGTAAATTGTAATTATTAAAAATTATATTACCTATATGTATTATGTTCATGTATTATTGATAATGAAAATATAAATTGTAAATTTGTATAAAAATTAGATAACCTATGTATTATGTTCATGTATTATTAATAATGAAAATGTAAACTGTAAATTTGTATAAAAATTAGATTACCTATGTATTATTTGTGTAATGATATGCTCACACACAATTATAATAAACTAAAATTTTACAGATTAATAAACAACAGCCAGACTGTCGCTTGTAGAAACCTGGAGGAAGGTAATAGCGTAATTTTACTATTCTAACTTTTACTATTTTAATATAACTATCGACAGGAGTCGTATTTATATTTAGATTTTATTTTATCTTAATTCTACGTTATTACATTTGTATGTATTATACCTACACGAAATTGCATTAATTACAAATAATATGTGTTTATGTTGTATAATTTAATATCAGCTTCAATTTTATATATTATATAAATAATGAACACCAAAATACAATTGAAAAAAAGGTGAGCAAGTGACCCAGTCGTTGTGATTGGTGTGTTCAATTTTAATTCAATTATATAAAAACATTGAATGCGAAAATCGGTCCTGACTTCTGAGCGAAGACGATTTGCCATCCTAATGACAATATTACCAGTTATATTTTATATTAGGCAATAGTACAATACGTAAAGTAGATTACAGTAATTTTTTCCAAAATAATTGCATTTGAAAATGTCCTTGTGTGTATACATCAAAATAATATATACATTAATAGTTTCAAGTGGGCACCCACAGTAAAATGTTTTAATTATAACAAAATAACTAAAATCATTATTCCTCATTTAAATATCTAATTTCATCAACATTTTAACTACCTACACTTATGAAAAAAAAATCGTACAAACATATTTTTAATATTTTTCTTCTATTATTAAAATAACTACTTATGGAGAACCTTGTATTAAATTTTAAAATCTTAGATATAAATAAAAATTATTTTATTTATATCTAACCATAGATTGTAAGTTTTCATAATTTTGACGAATTTTTTCACTCATAAAAACATATTGTGGATTTACGCTCAACTTTTTTTTTAATTTCCACTAATAACAACAGCCTTTGAGTTTTATTTTAACTTTTTTGAGGGAGCCCCGCTTTTATCCATTTTAGAAAACAATTCTCACTAATCAATCTGTTTTGAATCGCTGTTTGATAAGACGCCTGCTATGAGCTACGTAGGAAAAGTTTAACGATAAAAACGATTAATTTTTGAAATAGTTCAACTTTATCTAAGTAAAAAAAAATTTTAAAAAAGGTGGATAAGTGGATGTCGCTCTGCTGTACAGTAGGTTACAAGTGGGTCACTGTAAACTGTAATGGATGGTGTTAAATTTGAATTCAATGATATAATATCATTGTATAAGAAAAACGATTCTGAGCGAAAACGGTCAGTCAGCCTATGATTTTACCAAGTATATTTGATGATATTATTGTGAATAAAGTAATTTATATATAACCTATTTACGTGGAGCCTTGTTTTAAATTTTCAATCCTTAGCCATAAAAGTTAAAAATTTATAAATTTTATATCTAATCTATAAATTTATAAATTTTTAACCACAAAATAATTAATAAATTATAAATTTGATAAATGTTGTCAAAATTTGAACTTTAAATGCTTATAAAAAAAAATTGTGCATATGTATTTTTAATTTTTTTCAACTGCTATTAGAACGATATATCAGGAGCCTTATATTAAATTTTCAAACTTTTTTAATCAACAGATAAAATTTTATTGATATTTATAGAAAAAAAAACTAAAAAAATTGAAAACTGACAATGGCCGTAAACAGCTCAAAAAGAGTCAAAATATTTTGTAAATTTTATGGTGTATAGAAAATGCTAATATAAACATTCAGTCAAAATTTCATGTCCTTACGGTCATTTGTTTTAGAGTTACACCAATAACCAAAATCGATTTTCTCAAAAACAGATTTTGCGCAAAAATTCCCGTTTTTCCTTAATTTTTCTTTTGTTTTTCACGTCGCTTGATAAAACTACTGGGAAATTTTTACTTTTGACCCCCCAAAGTACCAACTAGATTCACTTTTCTATCAGAAAAGTTACTATTGAAGAAAATCCAAGCACTTTGACTGTCCTAAAAGGTGATGACAGACACAAAAATAAAAAAAAAAATAAAAAAAAAACACACATCATTGTAAAATCAATACATTCATCGCTTCGCTCAGAATCTAAAATTTACAAAATGATTCTCGTATTCAAAAATTGCTTGAGCTATAAAATGGTAATTTCAAAATATTACATAAATCATTAATCAATAACGTAGTAAACTTGTAACTTGTAATAATCAAGTATACAATCATAATATGACAAACACAACTCTTAAATTAAATTATTGTAATTTGTGTACCCAATTCACTTTAAACTATGTCAAGTTGCCTATCGATAAAACACAGTAATCTAAAAATAATTATCACAACCTACAATAAATTAATTATAAAACAATTTCACTTAACAACGATAAATTGGCATTTTTTTATACCTATAGTGTTGTAAATTGTTTTAAAATGTAAACTTAATGTGTTTCATAAAATACGTTTTTCTTAAAATATTATATTGGTATAGTTTATTCGTCGTCTTGTTCAAGTCGGTGATTCACATACATCATTTGGTTGTTCAATATTTCATTCTGCTCAAGAAAATCATCACGGATATCGTCGACCAAGTCATTGTAAAGTTCTTCTAGTGAATAAAATAATAAAAATAATAATTACATAGTTCTTAACTTTTGTAGGTACCATCGAGTGCGTGGGAGCTGATCATTACCGTTGAAAAAACTATGTGATTTTCCTGACCCTCCTACCTCTGCTGGTAATTCATTTCTCGATATGTAATTGAATATATGCCTCTTAACCGACTGGATGAAGTATTATCTGAAAATTATCTCATGAAGTTTTATTAATTAACTAGATAAACCGCTACCTACCTATAAGTAATAAATAATAAAGTTACGTTCGAGTGATAAACATTTTTAACTCTAAATAATTCACGGTAAATATTTTTTGACATGAAAACGAAATTGACTGAAATAGTGATATATAATTAAATTAAAAACTAAATAAATTAACTTAATTTATTTCTAAAAATTAAAAATTAATTCGTTAATAATTTCACGTTAATTAAAAAAAGATATTTTGTAAGTTAACAGTTAACAGTTAAGTCTGAAAAGCCAAAAATAACTAGTTAAGTATAAAAGTTAAACACTAGTATTTATAAATTATAATCAATGCTATTAGTCGCGTTAATCGTTATGGTCTTATGGACTGATTTTGTAATTTATTTTTTTTTTAAGTAATAAACGGAACGTGATAAAAATTATTTCAGGTAACGCACAGATTTTATATAAAAATACATTTTATATATCTGTGGGGTAACGCAAATGTAATATCTATGTTTTTATTTACTGTCTGGTGAAAACCATGAACTAAGATAGTATCTTTAGTTCATGGTGAAAACACAGCATTTTTGCATTTTTCATTAATTATAATATTATGTCTATTCTACGAAAGAGTGCCTTGTTAGAGATATATTTATTATCAAGGCACTGACTATATTCTACAACTTCAACCAACGCCATCTAACGATTTAAATTCATGTTGTATGAAACATGTGTAGAGTGATAAGCTCGGGGACACAATTGATAACATCTGGATTCGCAAATCGCAATTCCCATTAACAATATTTGCATTTCACTATAATAGTAATAGTTATAACTTATACTGTACGTCCTGTATACTACATATTATTGTTATTCGTCATACTCGTATTGTAGTCTTTTTTCATCAAAACAATACGGATTGTCGAGTTATTGACTGTTTCACAAAAGTACTGTAGCCCGCACTTGTATCAATTATTGAGTATATTTTAACATCAATTGTTTACTCCTTTTTAAAATTTTATTTTTTAATCAACATCAACATATCATACATTAGGCATATACACCTTATTATTCATTTGTTTTCTTTTAATTGCCCACAACCATTGTTCTGAATGCGCCTTTAGTTATGATAGGGAAATCAAAATGGTACTCGGTGTGTATGATCCTATTTTGGAGTTGCATGGACGGTTAGTATTATAAGATAATTTTTGTAGACGATTCATATATTTTGGGTCTATTGACTTTTGTTAATTGTGATTTTTCTAATACTATTACCTATTCTAGCTTATGGTTATCAACTAATACTAAACAATAACAGTCCAATAACTACCGGCTCAACCGTCATCTTGAATGCTACAGTTCTTGATGACTATGGTTCATGTGCTAAAGGAAGTCTGTCGTTTAAATATGAAGATGATGCATTCCCAAGTCATAAATTAGAAGTATGTTGTGAACCTTCTTAATTATTAGTTTTATTTTTCTTTACTTCAGGTAGATGATTTTCATCTATTTACTCTAATATTTATCTCAGTAATTAGAAAACAATTGATTGTTTATTCAAAATATAAGGTTTAGATAAACCTATACCTACCTTATGAAACAAACTATCATAAAAAATCTAGTTGTCATTTTACTGCTTAAAAATTTCAAACTTATCTAGAATTACCTGATTGAACTATTTAAAATTTTAAAACTAAATTTATAAATAGGCAATACTTAAATTCAAATATTTTTGACAATACTAATATAAAATACTGTATTTGAGACTTGAGTAACCTTTGTAGTTTTTTTAAAAAAAATGTTATAGATTAAAACCTTAAAAGTTCAAAATAATTGTTCTCAAATTTGTAAAGTGCGCTATACTGCTATGTAACAGTTGATAAAAATAAAAACAATGATAATAATTCTTATTTTTTTTTTTACTTCATTTAGGTAGCTAGTGCATAAGATAAATATATTTTTTACTTTTGTTTTTCATGTAACTGTCTGTTTAATTGTATTTTTACTTTTCATATTTACATGTTGTAATTAGCATGATATCTTAATCCTCTAGGCGACATTCCAAATGTAATTTCAAGGCTGCGTGCCAGATTTTAGTTGCAAATAAAATATTTATAAGGATAATGCATGTAAAAATGTATAGTACAAAATTAATTTTTTTAGAAAACATGACAATTTATCTACTATTATAGTGTATATAAACAAATATATATCAATAAATGTTACAGGAAAATGTACAACTTTTGTCTCACATATTTCAATATGTACTTATGAATAGTATTTTAGAGTTAAAATTAATAATTATAAATTAATGATAGAGTTAACATAAAACAAACTAATTATTGGTGGCTATATTATTTTTATTTATTTTTAAGTTTTGAAAATAATTTAATTTTTGCTTTTTTAAATTTTAGATGAAAATTAAAAATTGTGAAGCAATATTCCACATATTATTTGACACAACTATTGGACCTTCAAATTATAGATACAAAGTAGATGTTTCTGTGGAATTAATTCCTTTTATCTACCACCCAATTACCAGTGGTCGTGGCGAGTTAATTGTTACAGGTAACATATTTAAGTTTTATATTATTAATTATATAATTTTTGTAAATGAAAACAAATATAATTACAATTAGAACAAATATATAATAATATGTAAGATGAGTAAAAGAAAACATCATATTTTTGTAGATTGTAATACTTAAAAAAATTATTTATATGAATATTATACGATTTATATTACAGAAAATTTGAACGGTATACTTCAACTATTTCAAAATAACACAAATATTTCAAAAAATTCTCCGCAGACTATTTATGTGTCTACTAATTTAGAAACTGTTCATCAAATTGAGATCAATGCTGCTGATTTAGATTATCTTAATAAAAGTGCCAATTCAACCTCTGTTTACTGGTTTGTTGATTGTATCTACCAAGAAAATACTACAAGTTATACATTTTCTAGTAACTATACTGAACCAGGCATTCAGCATGAAATTCTTGGTATTGTAGTGGCCAATATTCCCTCATCTATACCTACACCTTCACCTACACCTACAACTACTTCTACACCAGTATCCACTACCACAGTCAGTTCAATTAATTCTACTTCAACTAATACTACTATTGCTGCTTCTATATCTACATCTTCTACCACTGAAGCACCTTCTAAAACTGATTTTACATTTTCTCATCATATAATCAATTCAACTTTTACTACAGAATGTCAACAAAAAAAACATGTTGAATTGTTATTATCGGCAGTTAAATTAGAAAACCAGCAAAAATATGGATATTTTAGTCGTTCTCTGCTTACGAAGGGTAAATATTAATGTGGATTTCGATTTTTAATAATTCTTAGTTTTTAATCAATTTGTGAGTTAACATAAAATAATAAAACTTTACATTTATTTAGATCCAATAGAAAATGTTAAGACTCAAGGAAAAGTGTGGATACAAGAAGGCGAAATGTTAAATCTGCTGGTAAACAAAAACATCATATTATAAATGGTAACACTTATTAAATAAAACATTAATTAATTACTAGGTAAATTGTAATGGCAGTGGCCCCTTCCGTTATTGTGCACATTATGTTGAAGGACCTTATAATGTAACTGGTAATGAATCTTGTTCATGGGACAGAAATTTAGTACAATGTCAAATGCAGTTCGTACACTATTTCCGTGAGCCTACAAATTATACTCTGATCGTGATTGTGGCCAATGATGTTTCAAAAGTTGTAACACCTATTGGAATTAATATTTATAAAGGTAATCATTATTTTTTAAATTTATACAATATATATATTTCTTTAATTATAATTATTGTATTGTAATTTTTTTTTATAATTTCAGTACAAAAGAAACCACAAATATCTGTTATAGTTGTACCAGTAACTTTCAGTTCAATTGCAGTAATAATTGTTGTCTTCGGAATAGCTTACTACTTTCAAAACAGATCGAGGTACTATTAATAGTTAAATACTATTTATCCCAATAACCAAACACCATACAACTTAATAATATTTTCTTGACCGCTCTCAATAATGATTTGAGATTTTATGTCATAAACATTGTTCATAATCAAATGATGCTTATTAGTTAGTGCTATACATAGCAACTTGTTAATCATTAAATTATTATAAAGTACCATCATAACTTTTTATAGGTATATGGTAGAAGTAGCAGATTTTGATTTTGCCAATAACTCCGACATGGAATATAAAACATTTAGAGAGCGTTTGCGTGATGCTATAAGCCAAGCTATTAACCGTACACAAGACTATTCAGAGTATGATGGCAGTGAAGAACAAATTGGTAATTTGGTTACACCCCAAAATCAAAAATATGGTAGTATGCAATGACCAAGCACTGTAGTCGGCCCAAACAGATGTAATGTCTAAATGACTAATACATTGGACTGACATGAATTTTAATTCTATAGTGTAACTTTTTTGTTGCTGTTCCTTTCAAAAAAAAAAAAAAATTATTGACAAATAACTTTTTGGCATTCCAAATATTTTTAATTTAAACTTATAATTTACGGTTTTTCGCACACAATAATATATTATTATTTTTATGAAGACTTGTATATTAAACAATAATAATCACATTTTAACAACAGACTTGAATAAATTATTGAAGTCTTAATTATCTTCTTGTAGTTTTGCAATAATAAATAAGACTTAAGTTATACATAGGAGTAACTACAATAATGTTTATTTATTTAGCATTTAATTTTTTATTATTGTACATTTTTAGTATTAAGCTTCCCAATTTGATCATTTTCTGTATGAATCTTTAAATTCTTTATTGTTACTCCGTGTATTCCATTAATTTATTTGGTTGTAAATAATTTTTAAGTAGGTATTGTAAGTTTTTATATTAACCTTATACTTCTGAACCTTCAACATAAAGTATAAACTAGAACTTTGATTATACATATACAATATACATTGTAAATTACTGTGTATTCCCATTTTCATGTGTTATCCTATGGACAAATGGGAAGCTCACCTGTGTTTATCAAAATATTATTAATTAAAATCAATAAGTTTTACATTTTTGATGATATGCCAATTAATATATTATTATTTTATTTATTGGTATTCATATTGTGAAATAGCTAGAATGAATGATACATTTATAAATATAACTTATAAGTACCTTTTGTTATTTTTAAGTATAATAGGTAACTTTAGAAATGTATCTTGAGACATTTTAAACTAATGACAATATCTTATTTCCATGTGTTATTCAATTTAAAAATGTTTAAACGTACAAAATATTTTTACCTCAAAACATAATAACAATAAATTTAATTAATTTTTTTCATATTCTTCGGTATCACTTAAAAAAATGTATTAAATTATATTATTTACTTTGAAAACTTCTTTATAATAATTTTAACCGCGGATGATATATATTATATTTTATTTATTTACATATCCTATAATAACTATGTGCCAATATTTATAGTAAGGACAATATGCCACAAAGGCAATGACAATATATGCATTATGTATTATCCTAATTAAAAATGTCTCATTTTTCAGATGTTAGAACTAAATTAATTCATTTAATATGTATTATTATTGTACTGCATAGATGATGGTTAAGTGCCATGCTATTTTAAATTTAACAGTATGTTCAGAGTCTAAAATGCTCAATGGTTAAATTCTTAGCTCATTAGTAAATCTTCTTAAAATGAATGTGTTTTTTATCTTGTAATTATTTATTTTATCAATTTCATGTTTCGACATTTTCTAGTGTGATTAATTTATAAGATATTATTCATTAGAAATATTGAAAAGTCTAATTATTGTTGTAAATAGGTAGTTATAATTTGTAAAAATATTGGATTGCTGAAATTATTCAAATTTAATATTGTTACTCACATAATCCATTATTGATCAAATTATTATATTATATAGTTCATTTTTTTATTCAAATAATTGTTTTTTATTTTATCTGTTTGTGAATTATTTAAATTGTATAGAAATCATGTTAAATATTGTTAGATAAGTGTTCTTTGATTATCAATACAACTTATGTACACATTATATAATATTAAAAACTAATATGTTGGTATGTTACCATATTATTGTATCTTCATAATAAATATTAAATAACAATATTCAATTAGATGTTAAAATAAAATATTAAAGAAAACCACAACTATTTTATGCATAGTAAACATTTTTCCTTTTATCGTATATCAAAACATACAATATTAACTAGTTTTTAGTTTTTACAGACAACACTTTTCATATTAGTTTGGTTGCCATGCACTTGTAGCAGAAAGTATTATTTTCTTAGTACTTACATGTGGTAAATATTTTTACTGAAAATATAATGTGTGAGTTTGACACAATATTTTTATTTCTTATACTGTTGATGTCGTTAGTATTTTTCCTTAATTTTATTTTCCATTACGTAATTCACAAAGTTATTATTATTCATTCTCCATTAATCCCTCTATTGTCATCTACAAAAATTGATTCGGAAAATACTTGTCCGTGTAAATATCTATGTATACTAGGTAAGTTCTCAACTATAACTATCATGTTGTTTGAAGTTAAAACTACCAGCTACATATAATTATTTTTCCTCGTCTCTTCACTATTGTTCTAACATATCAAAAGTAAAGAGTGTGTTTCATTAATGGCATCTCCATTTATCACACACATATAGCATTAGTTACTAATGATTTGTAGAGAATACTTTTTTTTTATTATAACAAAACAGGTATGTACCCATACTCGTTATAACACCTGTGTCCCATTAAGGGGAATTGGGTTTGACAGATTTTAATTTTGAAAACGGATTATGATAATTAACAAGCTTACTATGTTTCCGTTGATTTTAATATTTCAATTATTGTTAGTATCATAATGGCATGATGCGTATTAATGTGTTAATATAATTACAAAAATATCATATTTTTATTCATGGATACACAGCTTAAAAAATAGATATTCAAAATCGCCTCGACGGAGATCTAGTAAACTTGGTAGGTAATCAATGAAAATCAGTTTTAAAATTGAAATCCGTCCAACCAAAGACTAAAATCCTTCACTTTTGCCTGGCTTTTTAATCTAAAAACCACTTTTTTGCAGCCCCTTTGATATTTTATCTTATGATAAGGAATTTAAATACATTTATAAATATTTATAAATATTTTAAACCGAGGCCGCAGAATAGATATATGCCGAGGCTATCCAACTGTCAGTCTGCATGCGCGCAGCGGGTTACATCTCTCGTGGCACGTAGTGTCGGAGTATGTCACCCATTCGTTTATCTCTTATGTCCTAAACTGGTATTCCTATAATATTATAACCCCATCTGGTCTATGACAGCTAGAGAGCGCCACATACATATATATAATTACTAGCTGATCCCGTGCACTTCGTTGCCCGTTAAATGTACAAACTGTTCAATGAGTTATTTAATATTCGATGTATGATATTCTAGATTCATCTTAACTTTTCTGTTGCCCGGAATAAAAATTCTGACTATCAGGTAGGCAATCTACCTGCGGTAGATCGCGGACCCCGTGCTGTTTGTACATAAGTATATAAATTAACTCTAAAGTATCAAAGTTATACCATGTTTGTCGTTTTTACTTAACTCCACCTACGGTGGATTAATAATATAATCAATTAATACAAAATCCTAACCTAACCTAACCGTACTAAAATCCGATGAATAAAATAAAACCAAATTTAATCCTTTTTAAATCAGACAATCTTCTTCCCAGAGGTCAATCTACATACAAACATTCATTTATATATAGCCTTAAAACTTTGGTTCTTCAGTACCGGTGGGTAATAAAGAACCAGCCAAATGATAGACTTGACCTTGAACTTTAAATGTTGGCATGAAATTTCCACGTCTAATTTCTGTTGCACCAAACGATGTCATTTGAAAAGCCGAATTATAAACACGTATCATGTCAAAAAAATGTTTTGAATTATTGTGAGAAAAATTTAAGAGACTTTTTAATGGTTCAGGTGGATCAGCAATGTCTTCCAAAATAACTTTTCCTCCTGAACAACAAAAACCTGCAGGCTCTTTGGACCATTTCAATGCACGACAATAATTACATTTTAAATTCATATTTCCAATGATAACGTGAGAATTGTTTTTATAATCTATTAATTTATCATAAGTAAATGCCGACATTTCACGGCGACGCATTGGAACTTGTGGTTCATCTAAATTTTCGTTGTTATTAATATTGTCTGCATTAATACTACCAACACTATTGGTAACAGATATATTATTTATATTATCATCATTATTATCGCTGTTAATATTGCAGTTATCTGGCGAGCCATTGTTATTTAGACTTAATCTAAGTAAACGTTGACGTTTTATTATATTCGATGAACGACCTAAATTAATTTTCCTTTTCATTGTTATAAATTTTAACAATTAAAAGAAACGAATAAAAATTTAAAAATTATAGAAATTAAATTAAATTAAAAGTAAGTTATTATTAGTAATTTACTTATTATTAGTACTGTTTACTATTTAAATGCACGCATCTTGAATATTCGACAATTCATCGATAGTCGATGCACAAACGTTAAGCAGCGTTCCGACTTTTACGAAGCTTCTCTTAAAATGTCGGTCGGTCCGTCATTCGTTCACTATAATGCGGTGAATTTCTATAGAATATGCGAGAAATTGTGTTTTTTTTGTATTAACATAGATTATATTATTTTATGCACTTGAGTTATTATTGATTAGATAATACTATAATATGCGAGAAATTGTGTTTTTTTTGTATTAACATAGATTATATTATTTTATATATTTAATCTATGGTATTGATTTAAGTTATAATTATAATTATAGTTTTCCATTAGCAACGAATAACGATATGAACTATCACATCGCGCAACGGTGATATGGAAGGGGAAATTTGGGCGGCCACGTCTAGCCGCCGTCCGTTGCCGTACCGCGAACCTCACCCACCCAGTCAACGTAACTGGTCATTATTTATGATAATTGATAACTCCTTTGTTTTTAAAGTTAGAGAATCGATCAAAAGCCTTAAACCTTCTCCGCAATGAGCTTTTCAATTTAAAAAAAAAACCATAACGATCGGTTCAGTAGTTTCCGAGAACATATCACTCAAAGGTTTTCATTTTCACATTTATATATTAGATTATAATATCTACATCAAAATCGTTTCCCGGCACGACTTGGAGAATTTATCTTCTCTATGCATCGTATTTTTCGTTTGTACAATACTTATAAAGTGCATTTACGGTGGTTCATTGGATAGGTAATGTTACATGGTAACATTTTTTGTTTTATAATTTTATTGTACAGCGACACATGCACATTTTTCACCAAAATGGAATAAAAAAAAAAAAAAAAATGTATGATAAATACCTATTAACATACATTCATTATGACGATGATACATCATTATAAATTATAATAATACAATAAGTGGAAACATTGTTGAGTCTAGAATGACTGAACGTATCCGGAATTATAATATAAACCCTACCTCAAATGTTTGAATGTTTGATATTATAATAGGTATTATGTAGAAAAGTTGTGGCGCACTGGCCATGAAAAGCATGGTGCCAGGGGACAGTGGGAGACTGCAGGGCCAAGACATTTTTCTATATTAGGCATATTTTTTTAAACAAATTTTCTTTGAAATCTAAAATTTGAGAAAAATGCCACACATTGTACAAAAACCACCTATAATATAAAAAAATGCAAAATTAAATTAGTATATATTCTGAATCGAGAAAGCATGAAACGAATTTTCAGCTGAGACAACATTTTATAGGATTAAAGAAAAAAAAAATTCAAAACTCATCAACTTCCTATCTTAAATCTTTATTTATAACTAAGAAATCAGTACCTATTCTATTGCATAACTAATAATATGTAGATATACCTACCAATATGGAAATACTTTACGTCTTTACGATGTTGATGTTAGATACTATGTCCACTTATATATTATATAATATTCTTCACTGTTCAAACGCGAACACGACAAACAAAATTAAACTTTAATAATAATAAAAATGGTAAAAATAATAATATTATAGTGTCTAACTACTATAATAGACCTGCAAGGGCCGTAAATTTTCGTCTCGGTCCGGTCCATCAATTTTATCCTCAGGCCCGGCCTGGTCCAAAAAATATTGTGAAAAAAAAGCCCTGGCCCGGTCCGAAAATAATGCTAAGCTCGTAAAAAGCCCGGTCTGGTCCATAAATGTTATCATCAAGCCCGGCTCGCTCCAAAAAATATTGTGAAAAAAATATAATATTATTATGGTATATAAATAGCTTTATATTACACCCACCAATCAATATATTATTATATTCATTGTGGATTGTATCTACTATCTAGTATCTATCCATAGAGTATACACTCTACGTCCTGTACCAACATCGGTTTTATCATTATTATTTATTATTTTAAATTGCGATTATTTATTGTCGAAGAAAAATCCTTAAAAAGCCCGGTCCAACCCTTGATTTATTATTTGAAGTCCAGCCCGGCCCGGCAAATTGTACAAAAAAAAAACACCCGGCCCGGAATAAAATTCCAAAACTTAAAAAGCCCGGTCCAACAATTTATTTTATTTCAAAGGCCCGACTCGGTCCAATGTCTGTAGTCTGTACGGGCCGGGCTTTTTAATAAGGACCGGGTCGGGCCGGGCCGGCCCTTGCAGGTCTTTACTTACTACTACTTACTATATGGGCGTACGTCCATACACCAGGGCAAGCTGCACACAACCAAACACAATAATACTCATAAATCAAAATAACGAATTATATTGTTATGTAAGCATACGTCATGATGTATTTTGAAATAAATAGTTGTTATAAAATTATGACTGTTAGTCGGTTGTACATAGAATAAAATATTAATATAATATTGTAGGTACGGTACATAAATACGTCGTGAGTATTCTTCACAGCGCATCCGTGTGAATGGCAAGGTTATTGCCAAGAAGTAGTATGTTTCAAATAATATAATATTACATAGATACCACAATAATGATTAATATAATAATATACAATAAAATAATAATATGGTAATTCACCAAGAATGTTCACCCCTGTATATTTTATTCATTTGTAATAATGAATTTGTTGAAATTCTGATTCTTAGCATTGTTGAATACACTTAAAGATTACATTTTCAAACTCTTAAGCATTATACGACATTACAACATATTTATTAAGTACATTTGTGATATTTATGGGGTGCACTGTAGATATGCAAACTTCTGTTTTAAAATAAGAACCCCTTTTTTTACTGTTAATTATTTTATGATTGTTTTAGATTCTGAGCGGAGCGATGAATGTATTGATTATACAATGGGCATTTTTTTATTTTTGTGTCTGTCATTACTGTTCGATTTTCTTCAACAGTATCTTGTTCAATGAAAAAGTGAATCTAGTTGGCGTATTCGGGAGGTTAAAATTTAAAATGTCCAATAGTTTTCAAAAGCGCAAGGAAAACAAAATAAAAATTAAAGAAAAACGGAAATTTTTACGCAAAACGAGTTTTTGAAAAAATTGATTTTGGTTTCTGACGTAACTATTTAGATCAAATGACCGTAGATGCATATGACATTTTCACTTAGTGTTCATATTACCATTTTCTATACACCACACAATTTCCAAAATATTTTCACTTGTTTTGAGCTGTTTACAGACATATTCAATTTCCAATTTTGTAATTGTTTTTTCTATAAATATCAATAAAATTTTATTTGTTGGGTAATAAGCTTGAAAATTTTATACAATGCTCCTAATATATTGTTACAACGACAGTTAAAAAATATTAAAAATACGGTCATAGTATTTTTTTATAAGCATTTAAAGTTCAAATTTTTACAAAAGGCATAAAAATCACGAAAATGTACAAATTGTTTTGAGATAGAAATTCCTAAACATTTTTCCTTTTAAATCTAAGATTTTAAAATGTAATACAAGTTTTTTTATAATTTTGTCTATAAGAAAATCATATACAATTTTTATGAGCGTTTGAAGCTCAAATTTTTACAATATTGGATATTCACTGGATTTCTCAAGTAAAGATATTCTTATTTTGTTGTAATTTAAAAACGAATAACCGTAAACCTTTTATATGTTTATCATATGTTTATTTTATTAATTATAAGCTAAATATTAACTATATTCGATAAAATTTTCAAAATACTTTGACTGTTTTCGAGCTGTTCACGGACTTTTTAAATTTTAAATTTTTAGTTTTTTTTCTATAAATATGTCAATAAAATTGTATTCGTTGTGTACTCTCCACTACACCACTGCTTGTAACCTACTGTACAGCGGACCGACATCCACTTGCCCACTTTTTTTTAAAAAATGTTTGATGTTTAATTCAAAATTTGAAGGAGTTGGTTGTATTTTGGTTATAAAAATGTTAGCATTAAGGATAACAGTCCTTAAAAATGGTTTTACGAAAATATAAAATATATGCAATATTGGATATAGTATTTATCATACTTGGACCATTATTATATATTATATATACCTACCTATTGATGGGTTATTAAAAATTTCTAAAATGTATCAATTACCATGGCTCCCATATCTTTTAAACACATTATCATTGCTTTATTATTATAATTACACAAAGTTAAATAACTTACTCAATAACTGCTCGTTTGACTTTTGAATTAGGCACATCAAATGTTCTAAGCAAATTATCCACTAAATGATTTAAGGTAAAAAGGTGGTTCTCATTTGAAAAACTGAAGTTTATAGGTCATAATAGCACACTTCTCATTCCTTAGAGTACATACCTAATAAAAAAAATCTCAAGAATTTAAAAATTCCAAAAATCAGAATTTGAAAAAATAAGGGGGGGGTGAGCATATTTGGTGAATCACCATGTATATGACACGCATATATCCACCCACTACTCGTATAAGTGTACACGACCTACTTAGGGCCTAGGTCAATGGTAAAACATTTGAAATTTATTTCAATAACTGAGGTACCGTTTAAAAAAAATTTACCAATGCTGACAATACATAATAGACATGCTATAGATTGGACATCATAACCGTGCAGCTACATTTATTGATATTATTATATTAACAATTAAATTGCTGTTTCCTGTACACTTTTATATCGGCTGCAGCTTTATAATACACGGTAGTAAATTATATAATTGGTCACCTATAATACAGGTACCTACCTATTTTTATGATCGTGAAAATTGCAGTTTGAAGGTCTCAGATAAAAAGTGTAGTCGCAGTTTGTGCGTTTTTTAAATATACACATTACACATACCTATATGGGTAATATATAAATTGCACAACAATGAATGAGTCTAGAAGTTGTTACAAGATATCGGACAAAGTTCAGTACAGTTACCCACTTACTTTAATAATACCTGATAATTCCGCGTAAGGATAAAGGAAGGGTGTAGTTGTTCTATTATATATATTGTCATAAGGACGTACGTGCATTAAATGTACTTGCATAGTTACATGGGTAGGTATATTATTTATATATAATAACGCCCCCGGGGAATTTTTCAGTAATTAAGTAGGTACACAAAATTCCACAGATTTACACGCATACACGCAGTTGTTGCTAGGTAGTATATAGGTACCTATTATAAAATATAAGTATGTACGAACAATTAAAACAGAGATTATTTTAGTAATAGTTAGAAATAAGATACATTGTGGCATAAGTGCATGATTGACTCGAGGCGCCAGTGAAGGCAAATGTGTACAATGTACATTATAATATACATCGTATATTGTGTAATGTGTTTTTTTTCGATTACGAAAATTCGCCCTTAAACCATCGAATACCACCCTGATGTTTATATAACTTCGATGAAGCACGAAATAAGTGTGTCATATTATTAGGTATACCTAACCATCGTATTATAACGTAAATAATAACCGCCTTGCAGTGTAATCCATAATATTATTTATTATTTGTAGTACCTACATATTTATAAATATAAATATTATTATAACTTGTAACACTATATTTTACCAATTTTTTTATTAAAATATGTTGACGTATAAAATATTGAATTAATCTAATATTTTTATAAGCGTTTAAGCTTCGATACAATAGTGGTAGAGTATAAACCTATCGTTATATTGTGTTATATCTAAACTTTATACCTAATGTTCTTACAATTGAAATAAAAAAGCGTAAGTTATAATGAGAAAATAATGATAAGGGCATGAGGCGAGTTGTAATAAATTCAATTTTTTAGTGCAAGAATGTAGTGTTGAAATACTAAGGTTTTTGGGTTGAATCATATAAAAAAAAATATTATTTTAATTTCCAAAAAGATAAAACTGGCAGTGAAAATTCCAATGTTCGGTGTTGAATGACCTGTGCCGATTCAGTTATATAACGGGTAATTAATTCTTTTATCAAAGAACACTTATTATTTCAAAAACTATTTGCGTTTTTAAAAATACTTTTTACGTGATTTAAAGTCGTTACAAAATAAAATATTTGCAATTTTTGCATTTTATTGGTGCATTTTTGTATGTTTTTCAGGTTATAAATCTCTAACTTATAAATACTTATTTAAAGTATAGGACAGTGGTACATCGCGGAATGTTCCATGATTCTGTATACAACATTATCTCAATTCATCAAATTTTAAATAGATACTTATAATTCTTAAACTATAGGTACTCGTCTAAAATTGTATTATTACACATCCAAATACTCCGAATAATATTCTACTTACTTCGGAATTAAATATGTATGCTGTAGTCATTCAACAAATTCAAAAAAAAAACTTAAAAACCGATAACTATAAAAATGTAATTTTCTTTCAAACTTGTATAGTTTTATAATGTCCTAAAATTATTTAAAACATATTATTGTTTTCAAAAACATCAATAGTTTTTGAAGTGGTCACTGTCTTACGTTAAATTATGAATCCGCTACTTGTGCAGTTATAGGTAATGCACTTTAATATAGTAATATTGAGGTAATGGACCACTATTAACTATTAACTATTAACTATGCATACGCGAATTGTATATTATAACGTTTTTATCGTGCAAAATGTTTAGTATTTTCCCTCTATACATCTATACCTGCAACACAATAATGTAATGTAACAATGTGCTATAACTCGACAGTATACCTGGTGTAGGTGCAATCTGGCGCATACCGACACACGGGTACATACCAACATACGGGTACATACCGACATATAGGTAACCTACCTATATATATACGTATATAATATTATGTGTATGGCGTAGGAACGTTTATCGACGTAAATCATATAATTCACAATAATATTCTTCCGTGTGAACGTTACACCGTCTATCCAATAATCGTATACATATATCAAATAACACACCTATCATGCTACCTATAATATGATAATAATATTATTATTACCCGCTTGGAGTGCACGCGGTGCAATGCATACGAAACACGAAATAACGGTCAATAGGTATATATTTCACCGTGGATTCCGGTACCTAGGTATTTTATGTAGGTAGGTACGTGCCTATAATAATACCGCGTCAATAATAATAATAATAATAATAATAATATAATATTATTATATTACGCACACACGTTTCGTATTATACTCTGTGGCTTATTGTGGGTCTGTTATGACTTTATTATTGTTGTTATAATTTTTTTTTTTTTTTTGTTTTGTTTTAATGAGGAAATAAAAATATTGTGTGCAATATATAAAACAATTTGCATTCTCAAATGTTTCGGTAATGTTGTCGTGTATTATATTATATTAACACGCCGGGTAGTTATATTACGCGGCGTATTTAAACCTACCTATTTGGAATAGTCGAAGGTATGGCAACTTGAAGTATTTACCATAAATATGTACCATAGTATGTTTATAGTTAATATTATTAACTATAAACATAATAATGTGTAATATTATATTATATAGTAGTATAATGTATAGTACCTAAACTGCTCGTTTGCATAATTTCGATATAGATGCACCAACAATTTTGAACTAATCATTTACGATTATAACTATTTACGGAAAAAAGGGCTGCGGTATATTTTATTTGTAAACATTAAATTTCAACCACCACGGGACACTCTGGTATAAAACAATCTAAGCGTTTGAAAATAATATGAGCTTGATGTAGGTATAATGTTCCTAAAATCAGAATTTGAACAAATGCGTTATTAAAGGATAAAATTGGGTCATGCTTTGTAATTCACCTTGTATTTTTTTGGGCATAATCTGCAGTCTGCACTGTGCAGTGTGTCCTCTTACGGATCCCAAGCTTATATTAGATTGTGCTCAACTGCTGAGTATATTTTATAGCTTGCAATCGGAATAGAACTGCGTTGTAGCTACTTATAATATTATAGGTACTTGATGTACTTATGTATGTGATGTTAAAAGTGTGCCCATGTAATCAATACAATATTGTAAAAAGATACTTATAGTGTGGTTTTCGTGTTTAACTAATTAATTACTATTATGCATAGGTATAACTTACTATTTTCTACTTACTGGAAAAACGTGCAAGTGTATTATGTTTTGTATCAACAAATATTATTCGTTTGATAACATAATAATAAATGATCGCAAGTCCATTCGATTTACCTACTCATTGGCGGAAATCGAAGGGGGGCTTGGGGCGGACTTAATCTCTCAAAAGTGCGTAAAGCTCCCCGCTTACATTGATGTTAAAAATGTTAGCCCTCCTTAAGATTTTAATAAATTTCCGCCTATGCTTCTACTGATAGCCCTGTCCTATAAATTCAAATCGGATACATGAAAGAGGGCGCGGCAGGTGGTAGTATAAACTATAACTTTATATTATGAAAATGTACACAGGGTGATTTACCAAGCATACTCACTCCCATTTTATTCTATAATAATGAATTTATTCAAATTTTAGTTTTTGGAACTTTCTAATATACTTAATGACCAATTTTATTCAAATCCATTTATTTTATTGTACTACTTTGCGTGGTGCGGATATCTTCCAAACCCATTATATGGACCTAGTATACTTATTCCTTAGTACACAAAATTAAATAAATCAAAAATAACTCTTATGAATATATATTCTAATACGTCAGAATTTTCAGAAAAATTATCCGCTCATTTGAAAAACAGAAGTTCGTATCTCGACTTCTTAAGTAGTACAAAAAATCTCGAGAATTTGAAAATATGGTCTTAAAGTATACTTAAAAGTACTAAAAATCAGATTTTGAGTAGCTGCATTATTTAAGAAAAATATCGGGTTGACCATGGTTGGTTAATCATCCTGTATGATATAACCACAGAATATATGAAATTCCATATATTCTGTGATATAACTGCGTTTGTGCACCGTTCACTCAGTCACTTAATTGTGCCTGCACATACGGTGCATAATGTATTAGTATTATAGGCATTGTTATATGCAGGGCCGGTGTATGGGTCAATAGGTCTATGTTTTGCCCAAATATAGATGCCCCCCCCCCCCCCCTACCATAGTTCTATATAATACTGGTGTTCCTGTACAGTGGCACAATCTGCAGACTGCGTAACATAGGGTGCTCTGATTTATTAAAATTTAGAATAATATAACATGGATAAATAAATGATCATCCACGATCACCGACTGAGATAATATGTGTACGGCGTACGCACTTAGTCCGTGACCACGATGGCACGATGGCACGATGTATACAGAAGATATCTTCTCTATACATCGTGTTATCAACTTTTGTAATAGTTTTAGTTACGATAGCAACTAGGAACAACGTTTCGCAACGTTCTGTTCATCAAACGATGTATAATAATAATACGATTCTGGTTCTGTATCAGTTGAAGCCACGATTTAATACATATTATCTTAAATCGTGGTTGAAGCGCATATTATGATTTATATTATCATACAATTTCTGATATGCCGCATTTAAAATAGTTGCATATAGTGATGTCATATAGTGATATAGACAATTTTTAAGGGGCAGTGAAACTGACAAACTCTGTACAAATAATGGAAAATTAATTTAAAATTGTTATACGTTTATGATATATTTGGGTAGATATACAACAACCAAACCGTACCACCTAATCGTATACAATAATAATTCTGCGGCAAGTTTCCAAACGTGCGCGACTGTGGTCGGGAAAAATCTGGGAAGTTCTAATTTCTAAACCTGTGAGGGGGGGGGGGGGCCGTCATATTCGTCATAGATGATAAAAACATTTGGTCATTCAGTTCGGAAAACGGTCTTTGCCGTGGTTGTTTCATTTAAAAGTCTTCGATCAAACAGTTTGTCACTGGGTATATATTATATTAATATATTTAATGGCGTTATTATGTTAATTCATTGCGATGGACGACATCCTGGTGAAATGTGAAGATTGTACGTTATATTTGCGAGCTTCCGGGCCTCTTTGCGCCTGTTTTCCAAGTCGGAGACCCGGTGGTCGCCAACCAATTATTTAGGGTCACAAACATAATATTACGATTTAAATAAATACAAAAAAATTTTGATTCTCAGTTATAAATAAACTCATGTTGTTATGCTGATCCAATATCATGTCTAAAATCTAAATTATACAGCTATGAGAGTAAGTTTAACAAATTCTATTAAGCCAACTGCGCCAAGGATAGACGGAATCATTTCAGATGATCAACTACAACAAAGCTATTAATAATCTCAATCTAAGGATGGTTAATATTTAAAGACTTGTTTTACATTATATTATATTTATGGTAAAAAAAAAAATAAACAAACAGTTAAAAAAAATGGAAAAATGTACCTACTTACCTCATATTTCATAAGAATCGTACCATTAGTATTTATATTTAATGTTAATCTATAATACGTGTACATAAAATATGTATTTAAGGGTCACAAAAAAATTGAATATTAATTTGGGAGACGCTACAACTGTAAAAATGTTGAGGAACACTGTCTTAATGGTTATATTAGGTGAGACACACGTCAGTCGACAGTATATTTTTATTCGTTGGTTCCTTTTATGGATATCTATGTAGACCGAATATAGTGTTATTCACCCGGAGTTTCTCGACATAGTGTACCTATACTAATTCATGCCTCGAGAATTGATTAAAAAATGCGATCACTAAAAAGTTGTCGACATCATACAACGGTTGTATAATTAAACACATTTGTAAAAGTGTCATTACTTTTGCTGAATTGTCTGTGACATGTAAGATGGTTAAAAAAAGGGCGACCACCATAATAATATTCCCTGGGCGCGGTTTAATATTATGACACATTATTTAACACGGCACTGATCATAGCGGCGGGGTCGTATTTTTATTAACGCACGAGAAAAATTATATTATTTCGTATTCCACGAATTCGAAAATTCATACTACAAATATCAAAGCCTTGCTGTTTTTTTTCTACGTTTTGAGCCGCACAGCTATGTTGGTGGCATTCAAACGAGTATTGTTTTTTTCGTACATAAATAACTATACAACGTGCTAAAAAAAATACTAATAAATATAATCATAATATTTCATACACATTATACGGCCTAAAGCAATTCTCAACTACGATTTTCTTATACCTTTTAAACAATGTAGGCATTGTTTAAAAAAAGTAGCATAGGTCTTGATTCCAAAAAAATATAATATAGTTACATATTTTGTACAATATTGTTGTTTTTAAGTTTTTCAAATTTAGTTTAATTTTAAGGCATGATATAAATGCATTATTTGTTCAAAGCGCTGAATAGGTATTGTTAAAAGTTTGTTATAAATATTTCCAATAACCCTATGCATATTACCTTAGTCCTTAGTACTATACTGTTTAGTATTTACAAGATTACAATAACCAAGAACCGACAGAAACTGCAATCTGCAGTGGAATTATAATAGTTGTATTACAGGCTACAGGAAGTGCAATATAATTTTATGTGGGTACTTTTAAATTCACTTAAAATCAATATAACATTTTTAACATTTTGTTTGTCAATTCGTTAGATATTATATATGTTATCGTTTCGAAAGTAGTAATACCAATGTTCCACCATACATATCAATGTATTATAGTTGTGATGAAAGTTTAAGAGTTTAGTCAGAAGGTAGGTAGAGGAATATATATTGCAGGGTATCTCACGGTAATTTTAAGATTACATATAAAATGGAATTTCAAAAAAATCCATGGATTGTTCTTTATTTTTTACCTTTATTCGCTGTGAATGTGTATTCTTCAAATAATAAAAAAAAAACAATCGTGTAAGTAATATGGTCCGAACAACAACAAGATCCCTATGATTGATAATTAATTAAAGTGATGCGTGATATTTTATTCACTTTACATTAGGTACTCGAACATAGTTGAGTTATCGTTAAGAGAATAATTTGAAAATAATTAAATTGAATATAGAGAGACAACTGTGGAGTAAAACTAAAATATTGAAGCATTTCAGCACAATTAAAGTGTTATAGGTATTTTTTTCCATTGTGGGAATATTATTTTTAATATAATGCGTTTGAAACATGATATAGCTCGATCGAATTGAAAACGTCGCAATAAAAATGGGAAAACAATAAAACACGACGCGTTGATATTAATATTAAAACATATTATAAAGCTTTGGTTAACAAATTTAATAAATATAATTATTATTTTATTTTAATTATCTCTTTCTACATATCATATATATATAATATATATATATAGTATGTAGACACGCGTAGTATGTACTTACCATATAATATTATTATGTATGCGAGTTTTTTTTTATGATGAATAAATAATAATAATAATAATAAATGTTTAAATCGTTGCAAATTTTCGTTAAAAAAATGAAACATTTAGAAAATTATTTTGCAAATCATAATAATAATATACTTACATGTGGGTATAATATTATTATATACCCACCGCGGTGTGTTGTATTCTGGATACCATTAGTAGATTGCGGCGAGCGTAAGAATATGTTCCGTTTTTGTCGATTTATGCTTGCACTTTATATGAAGTTGGAACTCATATAATAGCACTTGTATTATTATACATCTAACCGCGTTGTATTCGTTCATATTAGAAGCGATCGTCGTCGGTGTCTAAAACAAACGTAAATATATATGCTCAATCATATTATATACTCTCGTGTAGTACATCATCATAATATAGATAACGACGACACGATGGCATACGTGTACATGATATTAAAAAAATAAAAGCATGGAACCTCCAGTTAATTACTCTAAATGGATATGTTCTTTAAAATAATTTCATTCGTTCTGGTCTCGTAACCACGTTGTTGTTTGTATAAGCGTGCGCAGTTGTGCTTCGAAGCAAAGAATAAAAACCACTTAAAATTTTTATATTGTTTTAACTCGTTTCTGTCGTGCTTGGGATCGAGAGGGGACGACGTAAGGGATGATTCCTCCATGCAGAAGACCGAGTTGTTTTTAATCAAAAACAGTTCTTGTCTGACCTCTCTAAATAGTAAATATTATATAGACGCGCCACGCTATGTTGTACAATTGTTAGGTATAATACGTGTTTAAAATCAATTTTTGTCTTAATTCGAATAATAGCTATATTGCTTGCACCCCTGGCGGGGCCTATCTTAGAAAAACGATATATATTTATTTAATTTTGATTCTTTTGTCGTAATTGTTGTTTTTCAAAAATGTTTTGGCATTCAGATTTCTGGTCTGAAAATAGATGGATATTTATGGGGAAAAAATCATAACTGAAAACGCAATATCATCAGTCTTAATTAATTTATCAATTACAGTATTTGGTTGGATTAGTTGGTTAGTTGGTTGGCTACGGCCTAGAGTAAAAAAGCATTATTATTTAGTTCTGCTCATACCAATGCCAGCGGTAGTTACTAACAACATTTAAGGGGCGGGTCCATTTTCATCCAAAACCGAGATACCGTTTTCCTCCACAGAATAATAGTTAAGTATCCATTTCCTCCAAATATTATACTATTTAGCCAATATTTTAGCCTATTTAGTCCTTATTGGCTTTTTGTTTTATTTGTATTATACATAAGTTGACAAAAAGCATTAATATTATAAAAAAAATATAATTTTTAATAAATTAAAGGTAAATTTTTTTTTTGTCTGTATAATACATTTATTATATATTCTTAAAATTTCTTATTCAATAAGGATTTGATAAGGCTCATCGGAGGAATATGGCTAAGGTTTGCACACGGGGGTGGCCAGATGGGCCATTGCCCCACCCCGCGAGCTGTACTACACTTGTTATACATTGTTATCACGAGACGTTAATGATAAATACACAATTAAATATATGGAAAAATAAAATAAATATTTATTTATTGATGGATGCGATATTACCTGTAACGGAAGAGCTGGTCCATCTATTATAATTTGACGTTCCCCGTGTTATATATCTTTTAATTTTTAATCCCACTGTACTTACACGTTTTTGTTATGAACGAATAAATTTATAATTTATACCTTCAAATAGTGAGTGATGACCGGCGAGTAAATGAAAGTAATCATACTATATCGTTTAAATAATTTTTTTTTCAAGCATCAATGGCTCGGCCCACTCTGCCGCAACGGTCCGCGCACGCCCATATGGCTAAGGTCAATTTAAGAACGGGGGAATTTGGAAAATTTGTTTTGGTGGGGTGTGGCGATGGCGGGTTGCTAATTGAACTGTGGGGTGTTGTTTAATTATCTTTGGTTATTCGTCGATGTTGCCTACGGCGGACGACAATAACTGTCTACAATGGCGATCGGTCCCGCGCGGTCTGTAACACATAGTCAAAACTATATCGATGATAATAATATTATATTATGATGATATCGATATGGTCCGTCGCCGGCTCGGCACATAATCACGATGGCTGCCGCTGAACGACAACAATAAGAAAAATAATGATGCATTATATTATTACATTGTAATAACACCACGACGTTACCTGTGCACAATACAAACACACAAGGTACGCGTGGTGATGTTGTAGTCGTCGACAACGTCGCTCGAAGGACACCGAATTTATGTATAATATGATAGGTATATGTGTACAGGCCACAGGGTGATTCACCGACATGATCACCACGTTTTTTTCTCCAACAATGCAGTTATTCAAAAACCTATTTTGGGAGTTGTTTTTTTTTTTAAATATATTGGTACTCAAAGACGGCCCCGTTCAAAATTCTTGAGGTTTTTTGTACTACTAGGTACTTGAGGAGGGTCCTGCGGTGGTATCAACTCCTATTTTTCTTACACCTCCTTCCCTTTTCTAATGTAAATCATTTGGCAGACCATTTTTCTGAATATTTTGACGCATCAAAATCTAAAATTGAACGAGTAGTTGAACTATTTAACTTTGTGTCTAAGGATAATAGGTCCATGATTACATAATGGGTTCGGGAGATATGTGGGCTATGGCGTTTTGAGGATTTGATAGTCGATTTTATTTTAAAAATTTTAAATGAAAATGGATTAAAATTAACTATTGTATTCTCAAAACACCATAGCCCACATATCTCCCATACCCATTATATATATAAAATAATATAAAATAGTACATTTTATATATTTTTTAAACCATTTTTAGAGAATACCACCCTTAGTATATAAACATTTTGACAATCGAGATACTATAATACTCGTTTGAATTTTGAAGTACATACAGTAAAATAGTGGGATTTCCATTCGAAAAACGGCGAAGTTTGTATCGGCGCTCCTGAGTGGCATTTTAAGAATTACGATGATCATTTGGTATATTTGAAAATACGGAAAAATCAAAATTCGAATTAATTCGTTATTCAGTCGGAAAAAAGTTGTGGTGAGCTTGCTCGGCGAATCACCCTGTACAAAAAATATAGGTACACCGTCCTTATGAATATAGAGACATTACAATATTATACGGGCACTCCGTCGCGGCAGCATCGTCGGCGAGTCTTGTATATTATAATATTATAACAACAATAACAACAACAACAACAACAACAACAACGCCGTGACATCGTGACGTGCTGATGTGCATGCCTTGCGGTACGGTATAGGAATGGTACACCCGCGGTGGTTTTGTACACCGTCGTTTTTCTCCTCACGCGTAGGCGGTGCGCGTGCTGGAAAACGGCGGCACCGGCACATCGGCGCGGCGCGGCGTCCCTACCCAACCGCGGACGGCCGACGATCGCGTTCTCGCGGGCAGGCCCGGCGCGCGCGTGTAACCGATCCGGCGGAGAACGGCCGTTACGGTGTCGAGTCGTTGCCGTAGTATAAATATTGTAGTCAGTGGCAACGTGACCGTTCGCGCACGCCGTTCACCGTCGCGCTGGCACACATAGTATAATATTGTCGTCTACGCGCGATACTAATACGTTACAACACCCGTCGCACTCGCGTCGCATAGTATTGTTATTATTCACGCCGGACGGTCTGTCGTCTTCCGCGCCCGCGTGCGTTTTCCGGCAAGTCCGCGTTTGACACGCGTGTCTACCCGCTGCCCCCCCGACTATACCTACGTTCTTCCGATGCGCGTTTCTGCGGCCGTTGCCGACTGCTGCAGTGTTCTTCGCGCTCCGAACTAAGTGGCCCTACGCCCTTACACCGATTCGATTATCGCTAGCGCAACCACACGGGAGCTTTCGCCGTGACTATCGCTACCGTTTGATTTTTTCGCGTTTGTGCGCGAGTGTTTGTTTGTGTGCATCCTGTGCATTCGCGTGTGCGCGTGCACGTCCAACTGGATATCCTAACGGCGCCGGCGACGATGGAGACCGAAGAGATCACCAAACTCGTAGATGGCATCTACAAGGTAACAGGGTAGCGTTGCATATCGTAGACTTAACATTGTTGTCGTTGTCGTTTTTCTAGTGGTTATTGGTTTACCACTTGATTCGGGACAGATGACTTACCTATGCGTACGGTGTCGCGCAGGTGGACCTTATTGCCGCGTCACTTTGAAGTTTTCATAATTTATATGGCCCGCGAACACAAAACATGGCAATAAACAGTAGAAATAAAACTAAGACAGTGCCGGAATAATACCAGAATAGAATTTTATACTATAATAATTATTCTTATAATATTATGCTTCTTACGTTGTTTGAAATAATGTTGATTGCCCTTAGCACCTATTAGTCGTCTGTCCTTTTTAGCTACGCAACGTCACCATCATACATTTTATATTTACGCTCACCGAAATAGTTATGCGACAAACAGCCCGATTCACAGTATTATTATGACAATAATTGTTAACGTAATGTAATATAAACCTTTTTACAAATCACCAATTACTATCCTCTTTTGAGTTATATTATTTTACGCATCGACTTAGTTGCAGATAGCGATGACCATTATTATAGTTATTACTATTTAGTGTTTAGCGCACAAAACCGATTTACAGTTATCATAATTTTTGTAAATCGTAATTTTTAAGTCGTTAAATTTCTATTTTGTGTTCTATCCTATATATATATATACGTAATGCGTAATCAATCATACTTGAAAAACTGTCAAAGTGTTAAACTATTACATAATAATAAGTGATTTGATTCTTAAACCCGTTTAATTCAGAATTCATAAAAAATATATTCATTGTAGCAGTCAATATTCTAGAAAAACAATAATTTCTCGAGCAAAAACGCATAATATTATTGAATTAGGTATCAAATACTAACATTCCAGCCGCCATCGACTCTGAGTGTCTTTGAAACCGTTTTAAATGTCATATTATATTAATTCGAAAAAGTATATACTGTCATAAGTTTTATTTTTGTTTGTAACGAGTAATTTAACTTAATCGAGTTTAAAATTATAACTTACACAACACTGGTATTATAGTGGTATATCCACACTCGTTGTGTTTATTTTGTTTTGCCGTATTGGTTATAGTGGTGTCGATATTAAACTGTCCGTAGCCGTCTTTCGATCTCAAATATATTTTCGTTACGCAATGAGTAGACAGTTGTAAACAAAACTTATTTGCTGTCACGTGAGATTTTATGGTAAATTAAAATTTATCGTGTTTGTAAAGTTTGTTGTTGAAGAGTTATACGATAAAAAATAAACGCTCTAAAAACACCACAATTTTATTTAAACGCGGTGCTGCGGTTTATTATACTATGCACACGTTCTAATGAATATTACCTGCACGTCTGTACAGTATATTATTATATTATATTTTTTTTTTCCTCTTCAATGTTCAACTAAAATTCAAATATGTCTGTTTTTAGTTAAGTCTTAGCTGTGTTCAAATAAGATGTGTCTAGGTTTTAGATTTTAGTGTGGCCCGTGTAGGAAATATTAAATATAATATATACTCCTATGAGGTTTGGGTCAATATTTTTCGTATTAGTTTTACTTTGAGTTAAATGTTCTCACGAAGGAAAAATCCTAAATAGTTTGATTTAATATTATAATATTTATGAACAAACAATACAATTTAACCAAGGTCTCAATAATAAATTGATGATGAGTTTAAGTAAAAGATGACAAAAATCCGAACGTATAAAAGTATTGTGTTATTTGAAACTTGTCTGTTTCCATTGCCCTCGGATAAAGTAATGATGTATATTTATTATAAATCTGAAAAACATTCAAGAATCATCTCACCAGTAAAAATAATGAGTAAAAAATATAACGATGTGTGAAGTTGAGTAAAAGTACAAAAATTTAAAGTCTAACCGAAATCAAAATCGAAGTTTCGTGGATTTCATTAAAAACGGAAAAGACGCAAATACATTAAGTTCACTATATAGTTTTCCTGCAGTTTTTCGTATTAAAACTACTGTGAACACCGAAGTCTGAGGTCTGAACACCCAATACTGACCTTTTTAAAGTATAAAGAATGAACTGGATGACATTTTCGAGTCAAAAAGTTACTGTACGAAACTTTTGGAGCACACTCTTTTACGCTACCATGTACAAACTAACTGAAAAACTTATAAATATCTTGGTAAACTCAGAATTTAAAATATTATGTCACCACAATGTTATACGTATAATATTTTAATTGAAAAATAAATCTTGCGTTAAAAAAAAAACATTTAGTTCTTATACTTCTTCATTTACACACATTTTTAATAGATGTGTTAAAAAATAAAACGATACATAATTAATTTGTACAGTGAGTGAACTACTACGAGTATAAATAATGATTTATTTATAGATATAATATTGTAATTATTTTTAAGAATAATATTTGGTTTGTGTTGGCGTACTATATAATATATATTATTTAAATGCATTTTAAATTATTTTACCGAGATCGAGGTTTCTATACTGTCAGTGTTATATTGTATTACGATATAATTCATAATAGTGATTTTTGAAGAAGTTATCAAGTATCTTAGTATGGTATCCAACTTTCGTGATGGATGTGTAGGACGTAGGTATGTTACTAGTTTTACTACGTATCAACAAATACGTAGGTACGTTATTCAAAGTCGTTGATCTCCAGACTGGAAAACGTGTTTTTTCTTTACTTTAATACAAGTTGTATTTATTAATGCTGTAACGACTATGCACTCATAAAAGTGTTTCTTTATAATAAGAAATGAGAATTTGAATAATATTAGATAATCTAGTGAGACATTTTGAATATGTTTATAGTTTTTCGTGAAAAACTATGATATTTAAAATGTAAATGATTATTATTTTTTTTATAATAAATTACATTCGTTTTACGTTTGTTTTAAGTCTACATTTTAAATATTGAAGTAAAATATTAAAATATTTTCGTTATTACAAAATAATAATACATATGTATAAACGAATGGATACTGGACTATCGAAGTTGTAAAATTGTTGTAATGTATTTTATTATATTAACGATCTATTTGGTAAATATAAATCAATGATTAAATCGTTTTTATTGCCTAATAGAATACATCGTACATTAAAACGACTTTTTATTTTTAGAGGTTATTGAAATTCATTGATACGATATTGGCTATTATTTATGTGATGTTATTGATCCTATAATATGTGGTTAACCACAAATTGACTAACGGTAAAACTTTTTTTTTTTAAATTTTTACATGCTAAAAAATAAAAGAATATAAAATGATATTAAATGTGATGAAAACAATGTTTCAATACAAAATATTATTTTTTATGTTTTAATATCTATTTCAATTTGATTATTACACACAGTACCTTTATTGTATTTTTGGTAATTCTGATTAGCAATTAATATCAAAACAAAATATAAACTATAGTCATATTTTACTTGTCGTATGAATGTGCTGACTTTGATACATTTTTTAAGATCTAAATATTTCATCTAGTTTTATGTTTAATAATTAGTCCTTACTTCTTTTAATTCAGAGTCTTACGACGTATATAAAATACGGAATACCTATATATAGTTCATACCTTACCAATAGACATACCTTAGTTACGATGTTTCTTCAGTCTAAGATATATTTACAGTTGGTTACTCGATTAAGTCTATTTAAAAAAAATTATAATATCATGTGAGTTATTGAGCAACATAGTAAGTGGTATAGATCAGTGAGAATTAAAAGTTTTACAACTATTTAAAGTTAGAAGTTCTGGTAGTTTTGCTAATTTGTTGTGACAAATATTATAGCAAAAACTTTTAGAAAACTATAAAACCATATATTACCTGTTTAATAGTCTGTAAAAGTTTAAAAGCAACTATTTAATTGCAAGTTAAACTAAATAACAAAAAAAAAAAATCCTTAAATAGTTATGATCAATATGATCAAAACGTTGGTCGTTGATCAATGACCAATCGCATTAGTTAATTTAACTACCTAGTTATTACCTGTATTATAAACTCTATAATAATCAAATTAATTCCTAGTTAAGCACAATAGTATATATATTTTATAGTATACCTAAGTCAGCTGAATAATAGTATTTGCATGTCACTTTACTCACTTCAAATAATAGTGATTCGACACAGAATTTCGTATTATGTTAAAACGTGATGTCTTGTGACTAACATTGTAATAATAACATATTTTTCATACATGTTATGAGTTGTTGTGAAAGAAAATAAACTACTTAAATTTTATATTATTAGGTAATTATCTTATGAGAGTTATATGTGTGCTTAAAAATATTCTTAGGTACATTAGTTTTTACTTTTTAGTATTAATATAATAATAATTATTATTAACATTAAACATTATAAAACATATTTTGTATAAGTAATTTATGGAGTTAAAATAATTTTTGAACATTTTTATGTAATATATTGTATTATAGAATTAATCATTTGAATTAAATTATAATATAGTACTAAATTAATTTTTTCAGAATGTATAGCCCAGAGTGTTCAAAATTAAGTAGTATTTCTGAAATAAATGTAGCCATGTTAATAAATAATCATGTTGTTTTTCAAATTAGAAAGGATCATAGCAATATATGTTCCTGGTAGTTATAATTTATTTATATTTTGTATCATATCTTATTATAATTACAGTACATTACTGAAATAACAAGGACAATAACACCACGTCATATTGTAATATGGTATGAAATCCAGTAGGTATATTACAAAAACAATATTCCATCGTTCATTTTTACGAACCAGTGGGTGTTTTAGGAAAATGATTTAGGATAGTGAATAAATATAAGATTGTCGGACTATTTTGTTATACGATTGGTTGCTTATTAGCTTACCTAAACAATGTGTATATTTAAATTGTTAAATAAAAGCTCCTTTATCAATCAATTTTAATTCCTAACAAAATTTGTTATAGAATTTCCGAGATGTATGTTTCAAAATAATTTTATTACTGAATTTCTTTATGTACAAGAGAATAATTATAGAATTGTTCAGTTTTCCTATTGGGTATTGGGTGCCTCTATTTGGACAAAAATAATATATCGTGTGTTTACTTGAAATTTGTTTGTTTATTTTTTTTTACGTGTCTTAAAAGTCATTGAACAGGACTTTCGTTACCGGTAATAATAGGGTTTAGCATGACAAATACGTGAATATAATACCTATCTATTGTCATGGTCATCGTATTGGTTCTACTCATATTGCTCTGGTTGTTACGTGTGATTATTGTACTATGGGTGTACGTGGCATCAACATAAGACGTTGAACAATTTTCGGCATAACCGCGAACAATTAGCAATTAAAAACCCTATTGTATTATATTATTGTACTCGGGGACATTGTGCATACGATCATTTTTTTTTTCCTTGTATTCGATATTGATATAAACACGACCCTATTTTCTTCGATGTACCTACACGCGCACGCGAATATATCGTGAAAAAAACAAAACAAAATACCACACCGAGTGAACCTGGTGCACGGACACTTGAAGGTCGTCCGGTCGGCGACGGCTGGGAGTGCCGCAGATTCCATTCGAGCTAAACGCTGGTAAAAAAATTATTATTCAAGAATGTTACCTGCTGGGGCGGCTGCGTATGGAACAGTTTGCCTCCTCTCTCCCCCCTCTCACCCCCTCTCTCACTCACTCTCTTTCTCTATCCTATTTTCTTTTTAATAATTCGTTATTATACTATTATGATATTATTACAGATACACACATCCACCGGGTTATTAAGGTATACGTATTATAGCCGTATGTGTATCCGATGTAAAATAATTATAAGCTTATAGTGAGTTATATTTAGAGAGCCCGAGGAGGTCCTTGGAATGGACATAATCTCACTTTCCGGGGCTGTTATTGGGACCAAAACATATACCTACTAATGTTACTACTATCGTTACCGGTTCTCAAACTGGCGTCAAAAAAAAAAAAAAAAACTATTCAATAATTGATAAATCCCTCTAGGCGCTCCGCTATCACATTATTTAAAATTTTCTATTACAATTATTATAGTATATGCATATTTGACAAGATATGATTATATAGATGATTACATTCAATTAAATAATTAAATAAATATTTAAGAACCTGCTTAGATTTTAAATTTGAATTAACTTAACCATTATAAAAGAAAATAGGGTAATTTACAATGGTTCTTTCGAGTTATATTCAATATTATAAAATTTTTTTTTAAAGATATCATCTTTTTAGAAAATGATTATAAGTTTAAAGTAGAAGAGTTAGTTAAGAGAACGTGATACCCACATGTGTTGTATACGTCTTACAAGTCACTAAGTCAGTAACACAGAAAAAATTACGCTCAGGAGAACATATTGTGTAGATACGTTAATTTAAAAATTAGAGTGAATTGACCTCTTATAAAAGTTATGAGTTAGAGTATTTTAAGCTGTACAGACAATTTACAATTTTAAAATACTCATAACTCGCTTTAAAATTAAAATATAGTAAAAAGCACACGAGGTTGCCTAGATAATAATCATACCTTTATAGATTTTATAAGAGTTCAATTCACTCAAATTTCTAACGGAGCTACACGTGTTCTGCTGAGCGTAAAATTTGCTATGTTACGCACTTGTAAGACGGAGACAACACATGCCACGGGATCACGTCCTCTTAAATCTAAAGTTAATTTTAATATTAT
This sequence comes from Metopolophium dirhodum, assembly GCF_019925205.1. Taxonomy (NCBI): domain Eukaryota; kingdom Metazoa; phylum Arthropoda; class Insecta; order Hemiptera; family Aphididae; genus Metopolophium; species Metopolophium dirhodum. The sequence continues at coordinate 36,234,419 of NC_083561.1, read as the reverse complement.
ACGTAAATATATATCTTATACCTACCTACCGATGGTTTTTATATATTTTGTTTATTTGTAATAAATCGCCAATAATGATAATATTAACAATATTTAATTAATAAATAAAATTCGTTTTAAATTTAAACGTTTTATATTCATACGAAAATTCCAATTGTGGGCTTCTCAATTTAGTAACATATTCAAAAGATCAGTTTGCATTTTGATGGACGATGGTCAAGGCAATAATGTATCATATGTAAAATACGCTCTTTATTAATTCTGTCGACGGTTTGGTGTGTTATTTCGATGTGAAGTCTTTACTTCAATTTGTTGATCAGAAAATCTTTTTCGTTTTCAAACATACATTCAAAATGTCGTGTTTTAAATATTATAACAAAAATAAAAATGTTGACACAAAGAATGAAGCAGTATTTTATATACCTGTTTATTTTATATAGGTACGTTAATATCTAAATATTCATAAAATTAATTTAATTTCTGACCAATGAATTCGTAATAAGACAAAATATCCCAAAACGTAATATTTTAATTAAAATTCCTTTTTGTGTACATATTTCACTCTTTACATGCCGTGGAAGAAACTCAAATATTAAAACACATTACAAAGTATATACAATATACATCCGTTAACTTTAATGGGATTAAATATAAAATTCACTCACCAAATTGCTTATTAATCAATAATAATCAAGATAGTAATTTAACTTATTCTTATATTATAATGAAATGTTCAGCATTTTTTTTTTATAAATAAGAAAATATTCGCGAGTATTGTAATGCTAAATCACGGTAACAAATTAAAGTATCTATATTTAATTCAAAACGAAAACAATTGTCATTGCATTAAACTAGGTAACTATAAATATATGGTGAGGATGACGTCTTATGCTAGAAAGAAAGATTTATGAATGCAAATTGTTGTCTGTAGAATATAATATTATAGTCTATAGATGTAAACGTTTGGCTGTGAATCATATTAGTAACACAATATTTTATAGGTAGGTACCTATATGCACATTTAGCAATCTTATAAAAGATAACGTAGCCAATAATCGACCTACCTATAGAGACTCTATTGTTGTTATCAAACACCGTTATAGTTAATTGAAGATTTTACCTACGTCCAAGTCCCACAATGTCTTATGCATTCTAATGTACCATTAAACCAGTGTCTCGCATAATATATAACTTGTCAGAATTTAACGGTTAGTTTATTTACGTTGCATCATGTACTATCGTGTGTCGTCGTATGACCGTATCGTCTAGATTCTGTTTTTTAATTACATAATTCAGGACACGCATATATGTTATTGCCATCGGTTAGGTTAGGATATAACGTCTGCCATTAATGATTTTGTGGAAATTACATTTACGCTGTATAGCTTATTAGTTAGAAAATGCCCGAAAAGTATCTGAATAGGAATATTGTACAATAATATGATGGTTGAGTAGGTGTGAAATTTTTATTGATGGATTTGAAAATTAATATTTAATCAGTAATCACCATAATATAGGGTCCTATTTCTAAAAGAGTTATATAAATATTAGTTTTATATAAGCCAAAAATATTTTTGATTGAAGAAATAGATGAATGTGTAAAATACATTTTCGTTTTGTTTTTATTAAACGCAATTAGGTTGGTTATTGGTATTATAGGTAAACAGATACAATATTTGGAATCATTTTTACAGTCGTAACATTTTGTTGATAATATTGTTTTTACTTCAATTAGCTTAAAGTTTTTGACATTAATAATAATTATGATTTGTGATTTTTAAATAAATCTTTACGTCAGACGAAAATCAATATTATTGCAATAATTATAGTCGATAAATACCTATATCTATTGGCAAATCGTAAATGTACATAGAAAATTACCTTTTAGTCAACTATATAATTTGTTTTATTTTTACATTAGCTTACTCAATTAGTTATATATATATAGGTATATGTATATGTGCACTGTAAAAACATATATTAATTATTTGTAAAATTTAGAATTGTAAATAATCGTTAAAAGTAATAGTTTATAATACTTTTACAAATTGTTATCTAAACTGTTATTATAAATCATAATGTTGATATTAGAAGTAGGTACAAACAGATTTTACAGCAAACCATATACTGATTATAAGCTTAGATAATATTTAAGACCTTAAATTAAAGTACATTTTAATCATATAGTTGGTTCTAGTTTATGTGTCAAAAACATTAATTCCTGTTTAATAACTCCAGAAAATCGCTTTTAAACTTATGGTTTCTAATGATGTTTGTGAAATGTTTACAAAGTACTTAAAAAACTCAAAGTTTAGCCCACTAAAACGATTTTATTTCAACTAGATCATTTGAAATGTTGAAAAGTTAAATTAGCAGGTACCTACTTTTATGTACATTTTGATAATGTAAATTTAATTTTTTTCCCATAATGAATACTTATACTTTATAATTTATATAGATACAAAAATTCACATTATTTTCACAACAAAGGGTTTAAGTTTCCCATTTAATTGTCTTGTATTAGTTCTGTATGCTATGTTCTATTTGTTTAGATACTATATTATTCATATCATTTTTTTAAAATTTCGTTTACTATTGCAACTAAAATATAAATTAAAAAAGTTATACAAATATAAGTGTTCGAATAATAAATATTACTAGCTGAATTTATAAAACACTTGAATTTACTGCTAAAAATTTATAGATTTCATATGGTAGAACATAATAATAAATCATTATTGTTTTGTATATTATTTATCACATTCTCGTGGTAATTTATATACAATATTTGTAGAGTTTTGTTAATTATAAAAAGATTATTTTTCGTCTGTCATATTGTAAGAGTTTTGATTGATTACTTAGCCTCCATATATATTATATATGAAAAATGGGCGTCTACAGACTAAGTAAAAATATTATATATGTATTAGGCGTGAAGTGAAAGTTTTTATTTTCTAATTTACATTGTTAAACATAAAATTATTGAAAATTAGTTGATGGGCGATTTACGTGGGGTGGAAGAATTATTATATTTTATAATTTGTCATGGAATTAGTTTAAACGTAGGTACATGCATTAAAGTATTTATTAACAATAGGTTTTTTTTTTAAATTGTTTGTTATCGAACAGTTTTAAATGTTAGTTAGATACAGTAATATTTTTATTTTTTATTTTATTAATTTATCAGTTGTTTATAACTATTAAGTTAAATTTACCATACTTCAATGATGTAATCTCACATTATCTACATAGCCACATAGGAAATGTATTTTAACATAGGTCCCTAGTTTTAATATAAGTATTTAGTAGGTACCTGCTATTGAGAAAAACAATGATGGGATGAAAATGTACACAGCATGCTTACCTACTACAAAGACGCCACTCGTATCACTTATTTATAGTTTTTATAGTTGTTACCAGTTATACTAGCATGTGTATTATTGTTATATAATTCAAATATTATTATTATTATTCACTCAAACTACACATATTTTTATTATATAGGAATTATATTTCTAAATATCGTAGTGGCACCTATAATATTGTGTATTTAAAAATAGTTTTACCAAAGCATTTTAATCAGTTATGACATAAATTATACATGGATTATAACGCTACATGATATTATACTTACCAATCATTCAAATTTATATTTGAATCAATTAGTATTTATTTTATACATTTTAGAATGTATTACAGAACAACCTTATCACCGAGATATTATATCTCATCAATATATTGTCAATATTTTAACACTTTAATAGGTTAGGTCATTAATTCAAAATGTTACAATTTTCAGTGGGTTTAGTTCTTTTCAAGATAAAAATCTTAATAGGAATAATTATTATGTAAAAGCTTACATTAATTTCGTTTTAGTATTCGTAATTCAGTGAACCATCATTTGTAATTAATATCTACTGTATTACTTGTTTTAAATACAAATAAAGGACTTCAAAATACAGTTATTAAAATATTTCTTAAAACGTCATTTGATATTCCTAATGCATAACTGCCACGACAAACGACTAACTGTACATTTTTTTCTTATTTTTTTTTTTTTGGCTTGCCGACGTTCTACGCATTGGTAATTTGAAGCGAACATACACTACCAAATACATTGACACATATATTTCAAATTTGCTATCGGTATCTAAGTTAGAACTAATAAGTAATAATACTTAAATATGGAGTGTAAAAATGTAAATATTACTTATTTTGTTCAAATATATAACTATTAGTTTAACTCATGGGTTATGATCGTTGTCTTCTTATAATTTATAACTTATTTTATGATAATAAATATTGACTATTAAATCCTGTACACATATTATGTTAAAGATAATAGTGTCTAATAATTTAATGAATAATTAATTTTCATGAAAAATCTTTGTTACTTTATATTTAGCCAAGTATTTTAAACCATTCAATTTCGTACTAACATTTATATTAAAAAAGTATATATATTGCGATAAGTACACCTAGTTGTTTAAAATGCTGTAGAAAGATTTTTTAACAAGTTTTGTTTAAGTATAATATATTAAGATTTATAAAAAAAAATTAAAGTATATCGAAAAAATGCTACGTATTGATTATTAGATGAATGACACTTAATTATTTTTAAAAAAATGCATAATTCACTGCACCAAGTCATAGTAGTATAGTACCTATACAAGCCGCCAAAGGGTGATTAAAATTGCACTTATAAAAAATATAGGGACAACATAAGAGTCATATACAACATATTTTACAGTTTTATATATTTAAGCTTTAAATGGATTATATTTATATAATATAATATTATTTATTATACGTGTATTAAGTGTACTCAGAAATATACTATAAGCATTATCGACTTTTTATAGGACTATAAATATTGTTTCATGTGCTGGTGATCGATGCATATGGGAAACGCTCAAACACTTAGTGTATACCACGGGTGTGGTTAGCTTTGGATACGTAGTCCCGAGGCTTCATTAGTGTGTTGTCGTTCAGTAGTTTTAGGTCAGACTATATGCTGATATTCATAATATTCCAGTCACGATTCGCGTTGAACATAAACTGCAAACTTCTCAATAGCTTTTTTCCTGTTCTTCTTTGTATATCATCAAATTGTGACAAAGTACATCTGTAAGTACATAAACTTAGTGTACACACCTATATTTCTATAGTAGGTTATAGGTACCATTATACTCATAGACTATGTAAAAAGTATTTGCATCGATACATGCGTGCGACGTGCCGCTATTTGTTTTTTAGATAATGTTAAGTGTATCGTTTTTTTTCCTGTGTAATAGTCATATTATTTTAAATATCACCTGAGTTATTGTTTTTTGTGTTCGAATACAAATTTTTATTATAACTTAATTTCTGATTTTCTTTCATCTTTGTTTACAATATTCTATGTTATATTTAAATTTATTTTATCAATGCTCGTCCAAGAAGTTTGGACTAACTTTTATACACATATATAATGCTAAATAACCACACATTATTTTAGTAAGAATAGATTTATCAGTAGGAAATAAATTATCCTCAAAAGAATTTTAATTGAAATTAAAAATTTTGAACAATCATATTTGCGCTTACGTGATAACAAGGCGTAGTTAAAGAACTCATATTATATCTTATATTAATTTATAAAGGTGACTAATCTCAAATACTTGTAAGGTCAACATTTATTTCAACATAGTTATTAAAGAGCAGGAAAATCGTGACTAAAAGATTTTTTGTTTTTCATTAAGGTCAAATTAGGTATTATAGTTGTTGACTACTGTATATCATTATTCCGTCTTCCTCATGGAAAAAATTAACAGATACCTTTTGATGTTGAATTTTATTATTCATAAATTAGACATAATACTAATAAATAATTGGTACCTACTTAAATGGTTCACCTTTAAAAAAAATATAATATCGGATATTGTAAAATAAGTGAATACGCATTATGGTTAATATTGTCGTTCAGAAAATTGAAAAGTTTATCGATTAAAAGAGATTAAAGGAGAGTGAATAAATACTCTTTAAAATACTTGTTTCGCAATAATCTAAATGGGAATACATACATGATATTATACCATATGATTATCATATACGCTTAAAAAAGATCCAGAATCAAGATAGACATCAATGGTGAAGGTTATGTCAGAACTGCGCAGTGTCTGTGCAATTTCAACGATAATATTCTGGTGACTCGCCCATAAAAGGTCTGATGGCCTCGGGGAAGTGTACATTATATCTAGACTTCTACGCTTCCACAATAACAACAACAATAGATTGGTGAAGACATTTTTGTGTATTATCTATGAATGCATTTAGTTTGCAATGAATTTGAACAGCTTTTCACCTTTCACTTTTTTATTTTGGTATTTATAATAATAAATACCTATATAGGTCGTTCAATTTGGAAGTAACGTATTACTTTGTTAATCCTATGAATTACGTTCAATTAGGTACGAGAATAATAAAGCTTAATTTTCATTATTACTTATTCCCAAATAGTATTACTGTACAATAACTTACATCATTTACCAATGAGAAAGCTTAGGAGAAGCCTATAGATGAGATAAGAGTAATATATTCTAGATATTATATTCTTTTATGGAAACAATAGATTATATGACCTTTAGCACCTATAGCTGATTTCTCTTATACACTCAAAAGATTTTTAAATTCTGATTCTGAGTCAGGTTTATTTATTAAAACTATGTTTTCATTTTCATCTTATATTTTATCATTTTTTGTGAACACGCTTATTGCTTGTAGTAGGAGTATTCCCAATGTTTCAAATATATATTTCTATAATTCTATCTATCGTTTGGAATCAATTCGGTAGTTTTGAAAGGTTATTTTTCAATTTTCTCTATATTTTTCTACGTGTAAGGAAAATATACAGAAAGGCATTGAGAAATTATGAAATTAAACAAGAGTTTTTTAGTCCAGTTTCTAAAAAGCAATTTTCGAATTTGAGGTTGTCTTATCATTGCTAATACAAAATAGCAAAAATATCCTGTGTTGAAATGTGTCACTACCTGAAATAATAATCAATGCCTAGTTTTTGTGTCCTGTATGATATTTTACAGATTTATTTTTGAAAAAAAAAACATTTTCGCCGAGTTTAATTAATTGTTTATTTAGTAAGTAATTTAATAAGTTTTATGATAATTGTATTATTTAGATTATTAGTGAATGTTAAACGTTTATAACTTATTTACTCGATTATAATATTTTGTTGTTATTTGTGTGGTTGTTGAATAAAATACTTTTTTATTGTATTTTTAATTATACTATAAGAATTTAACATTTAAATTTTAAAAATACTCGTCTTAATCACACTCGTTCAAGTAGCCAATCTATAATGTTCAAACTTGTAAATAATGGCTGTTCTTCACTATCATTTTTATCTAATCTGACCTGAATAATTTGTATTCTTAAAATTAAATTACATTTTGGAATATTGTGTTTAATCATAACGATTTGCAAATATTTGCTTATACTTTAGAAATCAAATTTAATTAATCGTCGAAATAGTTATTGACATTTTTATTTGAAATTTAAAAACAAAAATATATCAATATTTTTTCACCAGTGTAAGATATAATTAAAGTCATGACTGGAATTAATTTCCTCTTATGATATCGTTATTCTTGTTCATCGGATGTATTGGAATTGAGAAATGCTTAAGATTTTCATTTTAAAAACAATGTGGAATTTAAAAAAAAATAAAAAAGAGTGGTTTTATATTTTGTTTACTCCCCCAGTTTTCTCAAAACAAAAATGCGTACGAAATGTCATCTAGATTTATGGATGCTTTCCCCTTGTGACTTTCGGCAAGGACATGTGTATAGTGTATACACACACCCATATAGTCATATTATGCCTCCGAGGTAAACGTGATTTTTCCACTCGTTTCGTTTGGGCAGAGAGAACTTCAACAATCCCCAGAGCTCTTTCTCATATTGAGAGATATGGTTGCGTATGGTACATTTGTTTTGGAATATGTAAACAAGTAAATAATGATGAAATTATTGAAAACAAAATACATTTTTCACGTTGAGATTCAGTGTACCTACCTACAAAAACTTTGTAATGTAGCAACTTTATAAATATTTATATTTTCATTTTTTGAACTGATTCACAACTGAACATAATGCGAACGTGTCTTTTCATTCCGTATAAAATCATAGCTGTGTTGTATTTTTTTAATCTATTAGTTTATTTCGGAAATATTTTATTTTTGGCAATAATTAATTACGTTTTATATCATGGCATTTTTTGCGTTATGTTTCATTAGTTCTTCAAAACTAAAAAAAGTGCCTACTCATTGTAAGAAAACATAGGAGTTTGATAATTATCTTAAACACATTGTACGAAAAGTGTAACTGCCTTGTATTAAAAAAAAAAACAAACTTCGTTCTTTTTTCGTTAATTATAATACTAGGAATTCTGTTAGAAACAGTTTATCGATTTGATTCATTACATTTACGTATAATTATTTCATGATCCGTCCCGAAAAGAGAGTACTGTTTCAGAATTAGCATCATTCATTTTTTTTTTGGTGGTGGGGGGGGGAGTAGTGATTAGTGATCGAGTCAACATTGAATTAAAATAACCAATTTAAATCGTAAAACATTTTAGATAGGTACATTTTTACGTTACTAAAATCTATGATGGACCATACAAAAATGTATTTTAAATAAGGAATTAGGCCGGAATAAACTGTAGGTATGCTCACACTTCACAGTGACATAACTTATAGGTTGCGTGTTGTTATAAATAATGACTGAAAATTATACCATTATGTATTACGAATTATACCGCTCTGGGCCTTTAAGATAGATTTTCCCCTATTACACCTATTCTCGAGGGTATTACTCGTTACGCGTATGTAACATATTTATCTCACTCGATTTTAATCTCATGTCCATATATCTAATACTTCTAGAAGTCTATCTGTAGACTGAAGGTATTCGTAGGTCAGAGATGTTCTTAAGAAAAAATATTGCAACGCAGGTATTGTATTTTATTTATAGTTTAAACTATTCTAACCATTATTAATGTTTTTGAATTTCCAGAAAAATATTTTGTGTTACAATAAAACATTTAGGTACCTATAAATATAAGTTTGTATTCATGATTATTTTTTAGTTTACTTATTAATACTTAAGAGTAATGCATGTATTATATAATAATAATTATTCCTAGTGTTCAATACAACTATTGATAGTATAATATTCATAACCTATAGAATAAATATCCTAAAAAGTTATTAGGTACCTGCTTAGTGCTCATGATATATGGAAATGACTGTATTAGTAACACATATCGGGTATTTAATACTATTTAATAAGTTTGTATGTATTTTGTAACATAGGTTTTAAAAATATTTTGTGGAAACTTTAATGTGCTTTGATTCTCTGTTAATTTGCATTCTACGATATTTATTCGTGTGTTAAAGAATAGTCAATACTCTTTGAATATATTGTACATGAGACTAGAATAACAATGTTTTGAATAGACACAAATTATAGATGTATATAATTAATATAAATTTAAGCATGATCAGATAAATAAATTATAAATTATTACAATGTTTGGTGCCCAAATTATATACTATAAAGGTTATTTAGTTATAACCTATCAGTACATATCAAGACCGACATTGCTTAGTACCTATACCTATTAATTTGTTATCTTGTACAAATCAAAATCAAACATTATGTCTCTTAAGTTTATGAGATTTTAAACAATTTATAATTTTAAATCAAAATAACTATTATAGAGTTGATCGCTTGATAAAGAGTTATTATTGATTGAAACATTTTCAAAAATATAGATTGACGAAAACATGCTTATAATTATATTTTTTATTGTTGTTTTACATAATGAAAAATTCACGAAATTACTTGCCTGTCTACATTCAACATGCCAACAGCATTTTAATGGTTAATTATGTTTGTGTTTCTTATTAGTTTATAAAAACTGACAAATGTATTTGACATTCACGGTTAAGATCTTGTTAATATTTAAAATATTTAAAACATTTTGATAATATTTTTAATGAATGCAAATTGTAACTTTCTTATTATTTTACTTTGACTTTCAAAATTTAATTTAGATTTTTAATTTTGTATTGGTTAATATTATAAGCTTAATGTAAATACGGTTTTTTTGGAATGACGTTTGACTCTTAGGTACTTTGTGTTTGAGTATTGAAATATTTTTGTTCAATTTTTAATTAAACTATAGTAAAAAAGTAATATACACCTATGTATAATAATTATAAAGCAGTATATATTGTTATGTAAAAAATAAAAATATAATATATTGCTAATGCCTAATTTAGAGATCGAATTAATTATCTTACAAAATGAAATTTTTCCCTGGGACATGATAACATTGATAAAAACATAAATAAACAAAATAGTCTTACTTTCTAAAATCGATATTGAAGTTATCACATAATACTTATTATTAAAATATTTTTTGACTATACCTACATCTAGATTTTGAGATGAGATACATTATGCCATCAGTTCAAATATTCAATAAACTCTCTATAACATGTAGATAGGACGTGTACTGGATTTACTAGTTTTCAGTAGTCTACTTGTCGATATTACATTAATTGAAAATACTTTCTCCGACGCTATATATTCTTAGTGTATAAAGTATTTTATTCTAAATTCCAAAAACTTTGTGAAATTAATTTGTGAAGGATATCAAGAAAACAAAATATTTTCATACGGCTTACCATAAATATGTAACTGTTATAATTGCAATATCTAAACAATTTTAACTTTGTCCAGTTCACTTAAACGAGTTGAAATAGAATATTGATACATGCATTTTTAAGAAACCGCATAATATAAATTGAAGAAACGAATGAACTGTTACGTAACGTTCGTGAATTTTCAATTTTTAATCTCAATATATTGCTGCAGGGTAAGAAAAATGTGTGTTACGTTTATTTAACATACATTTATGTGTACATTTATGTCGGTAGCTGCTAAAGTACTAATCATGGGTTGACCCGTAAATTCGAGCATAATATTATAATATTATATATAGTGTAGGTATTTCACATAACAAGTTTTTATTCACTTGGTATTTTCTATTAACAATAAGTCAATCCTGATTTTTAGTGTGAAATTATCATGGTGTAAGAATGAGTATATTTTATAATAAGTCTATGGAATTGTATTTCACGATTTCATGTATACTACCTGTGTATGATTATTATATATTATGTAAATAAAATAACAGATTTATCTACAAATAGCTTATCTATCAGTGTCGATGATAAATACCTAAATTTAATATTCCAAAATTGTAAAATCATAGCATATTAAATATAGACCTAACCTTTTTGTTACTGACAACATTTCAGAGATACATTTCGAGCAAATAACTATTATTCTTCAATATTTAAGATTTGTTATGTTTGTATACAATAGTTAAGTTAGGATACGATATATTTCAACTATAAATGTTACATTTATGAGTTTATAAGGTATATAAACTTATAATTTTAATTTTTAATATATTATGTCATTATATTAAAAATACAATTAACTGTTTGAAATATAATATATTTGTATATACGTGTATACACTATATGTATTCTATACATATAATGCATGTTGTGTTATATACCATAATATAATAAATTACTAATCGTTCATATAAGATATATTATACCACTTCTACCTAATCAAAACAAGTATTTTGAGATTTTGCATGAAGTTTATTGTCGTCTCTTGAGAAACTTCAGTACACCGTCATAATAATATTGTCCATACGGAGTGTTGGGCGACCATACATACAACAATAAAGAGCGTGGAAAAAAAATAGTAATCTCGCCAACGGGATCACATCTCCCCTCGAGAAAGCGTTTAATTTATTTGAGTGATATATACAAGACGTGCTGGCTATAACTCTGGCCTCTGAGAAATCTACCGAGGATGGTCTGCGAAGCGAGGGATTTCCTCGGCTCACTTGTCCGGCCGCCGTGTCCCGTATAAACGGACAGACGAGACGATATTGGCCCCGAGAGAGCGCAGGGGACGAGGTGGTGGGATTTTGTGGGAGGTGTGTGTGTGGGGGGGGGGGGGGAACGTGCCGAGACCGCACGCGCAAAATATCATTGCGAGTTTGATTGGAATTGAACAAGTGTTGAGCGGCGGAGGACGGAAACAACGATCGCGGAATACGAAATATAAGGGGCAATCGAAAGTGCTACACATATAAATAGAAAGATGCGTTCGATTCTGACACCTTTTTTTTCCGTGTTGGAATACACTTTTTACCGAATGTCTATATCGCTTCCATTGCCTAAGTACCTACCTACCTACCAACACTTTCTCAAACGAATTATGTAAAAAAAAAAAATACACATACAGGTGCAGTGAAATAGGGCACTGTCAAAAGGGTACGGCCTTGTATATCGAATTTATTTGCACGACTAGAAAATATTAAAATACATTTTTTACGAAATCGACCATATAGGTATATATGAACAAAAATAATATCGCTTCCCGCATAATTATACGTTATACATACGCACTGCGTGTTTTTATCTTTCGTTTCGGCTGTATGTCATGGACAGATCATGGAGTTGTTATGGTATTACCATTTAAATCTGAAATAAAACGATATATTCTTATGAAAAAAAAAAATTATGTGTAATGTATGTTTAATGTATTTTATGCAAACGATAGTAATATTCAAAAGTTGGTTTTAACTGTCTGAAATCTGCTCTTATAAAATAAGTATTTATATATTATTTACTCTTTACTTTGTAATAAGTATATTTTGTTGTAGAAAAACGTCAATACTGGATTTTTATAAATACATTTTTGGGATTTTTTTTCGTAATTCAAATTAGAGACCAAGTAACGAAAACCCTGATTAAGTACTTAAAAAGTTAAAGCAGTCAAAACTCTTGATAGTTAGAATTTTGTTCAATCCAATGAACCCTTAAAATGCTCTAGTTTCCAATAGTTGCTTTTGAGTGCAAATTAATTATAACTGCTAATAATATCTTATAATATTATATAGGTACCTACGTAAATGAAATATATTTAATTGATATAGATATAGATTGATATATTATATATAAATGTTATTTTTTCGAACCCTAAGTTCATAAAATAATAATCCTATAATTTTTCCAAAACCAGCCTCCTAATAGACAAGGTTTTATACAAATATAAACAACTAATTAATGTTATTAATTAATTACTTATGCTCAGATACCCACATAAGTAATAACTAATAATATACGTTAATCTTTTTATTTTTATTTTTTAATAAATTCGTAATTTAAATGTTTTACTAAAAACAAATAAAATATATTTCATAACATAGTGCATAAAATATTGTGTTCTATATATAGTTATTTAAATTTAAATATAGGTAGAATTAATTAGCACAACTTTAGAATAAAGCACATAATTCATATTGTTTCATTTTTCGAATACACTTGAGTACATTTTGAAACTTTGGCTGACAAACAATATACGAAATATACACGACGGAAACGCATTACTGAAATTACTAGAATACGACGACTGAGTTGAATTATAAAAAAGAAATCACTTATAACATTGATATGCCACTAAAAACATATTATTAAGTGAATTACGCCTCTTTGAATATAATATGTAACTGTTGCATAACAAGTACTACGTTTTAACATATACAAACTATATCGAAAAATCTTTTATTTAACGATAAAGAAGAAAAATAAATTCAATTTCCGTTTTTAAAACTTGTATTTTGAAAAAGTGTATTAAAGTTAAATTTGAAGATGCATTGTGAAGATGACGTTCCATGAATCATTAACTTTGATGAGCACATAATTCCTTGTGTTTAACATTGAACTAAAACTAATACTAATACTAAAAGGGAAATTTACCTGTCGTAAATATTGTATGTAAGCATGCTAATATTTAAACTATTAATTGTATTGATAGTTTTTGTTACTTATGTGGGTTACCTATGTGGTTATATAGCATTTTATATAAATAATTAAATGTACCTATTACAAATTCGTAAAAGTATTCTTTTTTGTGTACTCAAGTATCAATTAATGGTAAATCACTTTCGCTCATTCATCATTGACTTTTATAAGTGGAGAAAACTTCTTCATAAAAAAAAATACTACATCGTTATCAATCGATAATTTTTTAAAAAATCTTATATGAATAAAAAGTGTAGGTAACGTAGAAAACGAAGATGATTAAAATAGTTGAAGTCCTCTTTTGTACACCATATTGAAAAGCTACCTACCTACTCGTCTTTAAACGATTCGAGAACTGCGATTTAGGATCTAAGCTATTTTATGTTCTTACACACATGTAACACTTTCTAAAATATTGGATTAGAATTATAATATATCTATATTTATACTACACGATTTAATGAATAAGAAAGGTTTAATATAATTCGAAGACCGATTTAAGCCTTTTGTTATTCGCATTGAGAAATTGTTGGTTGAATGTGTACAATTTGACAGTTTACAAAATTTATTTTATTTTAATTTATTTTTATGAATATGATTTAGTTATGATTTTTTATTTACTCTATTTTTGTGAACTAACCTAATAAAATAATGATATAGGTACTAATATAAATACAAATGTTTAGTTTATCAACTATCAATAATCAATTGTATATTATTTTAACCAATGTCCATTTACATTTTAATAATTATAGTGTTTACCAGTTATTAAAATAATTGATTTTAACAAACAGTATATTTGAATTTGATAATATATGTTATTAGTTATAGAAAATATGAAACGAGTTTTTCTCTGGTTCTTAATAAAATTATTAATGACATAGACTTTAGAACAGTAATTTTAAGTAATGAACATAATATTTAAATATTATGCATAAAAAATAATAATAATTAATAATATGATGAGTACAATTTTTATTATTTGTTGAAAGACTGCAGGAATAGAACAACGAATTGCTGTGCTAACTATGCATACCACAACTCTTCAAATATCCATCTCATATTCGTTTAACACGTTGCAAATATTATAATGTAACATTATTTTTAATATATTCCTGCTTAAAAATTTCGGAGAATAAAAAAAAAACATTTTCCCATATATTTTTATTGTAAACAATACATAGAACTGTAAAAAAAAAAAAACATACATCTATAAGTGTGCATATATTATTATTTGTTAATAACACTTTGCTGTGGTAAACACTGATTTTAACATTAATTCGTTCTCTTCTTTAATATGTTTTACAAAATATTACTAGAGTATTATATTATTATGATATTACTATTAGTGTAGTTGCATTAGCATTGAGTATAATATTATACTGTTACAATATATACTCAATGATATTACGTACTAATATAGGTACTTTACCATTCTAGAATCTGCATACATCGATGAGGTATAATAAAATCTCTCTGATTTCTGTTTTTCAATAGTATAATCATAGAGCATTGGTGTAATTTAATACAAATATTTTAAATAAAATGAATAGGAGATTCATTTTTGTATTTGAAGTCTACATAATATGTCTAATAAATAGAGAAGAGGTCGTATGCATGTTACAAAACGTTTTCTAAATATAAACATCAATCATAAATTATTATTTTATTTTGTAGAATCCTAAAATAATATTATACTGGTATATATAGTAGCGGTATATCAAAATTTTAATTAAGTAGCTTTATTCATGCGTACTTAACCCAACCTAACTTAATCAATAAACTATATAGGTAATGAAAACTATTCATTTATATTATTTAGAATAATTGTAATATTGTATGTCTTATGTTTATGTATATAGTATAATAAATTATTGTATTAGTTAAGTATTTGCGAATAAATAAGTTTATACAAATGGCGTACCTATTAAGACTTAAATTTTATTTTTTTTTGTTTAATTCTTGAATTGGGTGACCTTAACTTAGCAAAAAAAAAAAATGAATTTCATAAAATATTATCCTGTTAAAAAATGTAGAGAAATCAACCTAACTCCCCCGCACCCCTCCTTCCCGGGGCAATAGTATTCCACTATATATATTACATCCAAATTTATAAAACTTTAGGTGGTACTCACTTACAAATGTATTCTATATTTATACTTTTAAGAAATAATCAATTTAATCTCATAATACTCATACTACCTCATAATACTTTAAGCACTGAATGAGTGATTTACAATTTTGTTATTCAGTAGTTATATAATATAAAAGTAAATCATCACATTTCTAAGACTTATTGATATGTACAATTTAATCCAAGCAGGAAACTATTGTATTATTTATACTATGTAACAACCAACTAATATTTTTTTTTGTTGCAATCTAATAACCTAGTAGTTAATGCTGTACCATGAATAATAATAAAAAAAATATAGAAGTAGCAAAAAAATTAAATAACTATAGAATACAACAATTCATAAAACTAATGTAGATTGTTCAACATATAAATTAGAGTTACTGTCAAGATTTAAAACTGTTTGGTTAAAAATGTATTTGTCATTATATTTTCCAAGACTATTTTTTACGATGTTGTATCTCGATGGTAGTTTATATATAGTTTGAATGTTTTTGTATTTTTGTTATTACCTACTCTCTTTATCATTGCCGTTTACTCTCTCTCATTCCCTAAAATATGCAGACAGTGCATTATTTGTTTACTTTTTTATTTGGTTTATTAATTTAACATTGTTTAGTATTTGTTTTGTCATAGACCATAATACTATGTAATCGACCACGCATTGAATAATTAGTACTGGATATCTACTCTACAGTATTTATCGATTACCATATTATCTAATATCAAAAACTATGAACCAGTGCTGACCGTCCGTCAACACGTCGGTGATAATAATAATTATTTATTGTTATTCTTCATGTTTCGGAATGTAAAACAGTAGAAAGTTCATCAGCGAACGCGGACGCCGAGTTCTAGGCCACAGCACAGGTATATAGTGCAATAGTGTATACAAATATACAAATGTACAGTTTCTTAGGTGTTTACTATTTAATATTTATAAACCGATGCCGTGCGTACCTACACTGCAGGAGGATTTTTGTAAATACAAAATGTCAATATTTATAAATCTTCTCGTGACTTGATCGTCCATGGGAATTTCTGAATAAACGCCTGCGAGGTTTTCCTAATAAAATTAACCCATCCGCGATACGTATACATTTATTGGCAATAGGGCGATTACGATTTTCTCATCACATTCTATTATTATCGAAGTCAAACTGTATGCAATCACACGCATCAATTAATCACCGGAGGCGCGCACAAAACGTGAACAATGAAATCTCTTGGATGGCAAGTGGTGAATTTCAGGCAAAATCCGAGCGCGTTTGTCGGGAAAATGTTTACAGCCATCAACAGTATGATTCGCTACTGACAACGACATTAATAATAATTATAAACGTAATTTTATAATTATTACTATATCATATTTTATCTAATAGACATGCAATGTGTTCATAAAATGTAGTAACTATAATATGAGTTTAGCGTGCACTTAAATATAGCATTCGATATTTTAAATTTTCTAGAGCGAGTTGTGATCGTTTTAAAGCTGCAAATCGCTTGTAAATTTTAAAGTGCTCATAAAGTCATAGCTCGATTTAAAATGAAAATACAAAAAAAAAACCTGAGATAATATTTTTACTTTTATATTTGATAATAGGTCAATTCACTGTAATAGTAAACGTACCAGAGTTAAATGGATTATTCAGAACGTACAAAATTTGCCATGTTTGGTATGCGTTTGTAAGACGGAGACAACGCATGCGGGTGTAGTGTTTTCTTTTAGCAAGAAAAGTCCACGAAATAGAATATAGATATTATCACTGCATTTTATTCTTTATTTTACTACTGCTCTGGATTAAAATAAATTCATCTTAGGAGCAATGCTCGATGAAATTTGATCATATACGGACATATGACACCAAAGTTCAATTTTCAAAAGTATGTTATATACTTATTAGTAAGTAATATAAGTTATTACATAAGTATATGCTTTTTCAAAAAATATGTATATCATATATATATATATATATAATGTACAATAAATTATTTCATTCTGTTTATAAAAAAAATGTTTTGTACCTACGTAAGAAAGAATTTCAATATTTTAATATTAAAGATATATCTTTAAGTTATGCAATAATAAGTGAGTATAAAATTTGACTTTTAATTAATTAAGATTTTAAAACTCTAATCTTTATTTTTGAGTTATAAAGTTAATTTATATTACGCAATTATACAGGAAAACTACAACATTTTAAATTAAGTAAATTAAATGTAATTAACTACCTACCTGGCTTGAAAGTTGGAACATTATAAGATACTTTTTTTGGAATTTAGGAAATATATAAGATATAACTATTCAAATCACACAACCACTATTATATAATAATAATTTAACTGACAAGATTTTTATAATTTAAAATATTTAATTAGTTGCATAAACTAATTCCATTTTTTTTATTTTAACCTCAGAAGTGTTCTATTTTGTGTGAGAAAAAGTGTTTTTTTTTATTACTATGAGGATTGCGTTTTATGAAACTCAATAATCTACTTAATGATATGAATTTAATATATAATCGTGTTATTAACGTAATATAGAAAAATCATTATATCATCTTACAATAAACTCCATTGTTCGGTCGATTAAATGTGTAACATCGTCGTAACGTGGGAACTTGGGAAAAACGAAGTACATGCTAAGTTAATAATTTATTGTTTTTATATAATATATAAAACGGTATTAACCAATAAAGTGCTATAGGTTAAATTACTATGCGATACATGAACATAGTATATTGGTATCTTAGATTTAGATATTTTAATATTTATACAAGTAATACACAAATATTTGGGAGTTAATAATTGATAATATTATTAATCTGATTCACGATTTAAATTATATTTGTGTAATAATTATTATCACGAGAATAACTGCCACGGTGATTATCGATAGTCACGCGTACTACATTTTATATTAATAAATTGCTTGTCAAATAGTTGTATACAATAGCATTATTGTTATGTTGATATTTGTCTAACAAATTATGTGTGTCCACAACCAAATTAACTAATTTTCGAATCTCACATATTTTAGTGTTTGGTTAGCATAGGTACTTAGATACTTCAACGGTATCGGGTGTAATTTGATAAATTATGTGGGCGAAAGCTGTTGCAATAATAATAGTAATAATAGTAATAGCAATAATAATAATAATAATAATAATAATAATAATAATGATATAACAAGTACACGGGTTGATAGTAGCGCCTGGCTATCCCGTGAAATATATCCCAGGGTCAGGTTGAGCAAATTGAACGCACGCCATTCGCGCACAGTTAATCTACCATTGAACGTGTAGGTGATTAATAGTCAATTCCATAATAGATCCCTATTGGAATTTATCGGGGAAGACGCACACATAAAGTAATAATTTAACGAGAGAAGCATGCGGAAATTACGACTACATTCCCTTGGCCTGCCAGTTTTACGAATTTATGACGTCATGTATGTATACAATGTGATTATTTTATCTATTTATTTTCCGATTGCACGACGCAAAATGTAAAGAATACGAAATAAAAGGAAGCCCAACCGAAACAACAAGATAGGTCACACGATCCGCTCGGCGGCAATCCATATAATATATAAAATGTATGTACAATGTATAGTGTATAATGTATGCATTCCAATGTTCGGGGGGGGGGGTAAACAAACACTGTAGCCGTGCATATGTGCGGTACAACTATGAACCAAAAACGGTCCGGGGGGGGGGGGAGGGGGGGTGTGCAAAAAGTCATGACAGCGGCGGCGTTGGACGAGAATACTACCCTTGTCGCTTCGGGAAAACAAACGACATGCGGCGGCGGCGACGGCGGCGTCGAGTCGCAGGGAATTCGCTCGGGTGGTGGAACGCGAGTTGGATGCGAGGGAAAGGCAAAAATCAAATGGGCTGGTGAGAGGTATTTCTAAACGACTTTTTTTTTTTTTTTTTTATTATTATTCTGAAATCGTGCCAGGAATACACGCGAGCACGTTTCCTTTTTTTTGTCCGTTAAGTGAAATAGCAAATTATTTAATCAACGAGCGGCCATATATGGAATAATGTTTGGTTTATTACATAAACATATTATACCGCTTTGGTGAACATTTTTTAAAACACATTTACCACGAAGGGAAGATACCTGCAGTTTTCAGAGTATGGTTCGACCTATATAGTACTATATCATTTAGAAAAAAAAAAACGATTTACTATTATTCACTTAATAATTATGTTTGTACTTTTTAGATACGAATTATCATTGAAATGTCGTTTCGTTTGAGATAAAATGTATAAGATTTACATTCGAGTATTTGATTTCATAAATATAGATATTGAATAAAGTAAATATGTATGAATAATAATAATAACAGCTACTTTAAAGGCGATGGTTATAAATAACTTGTACAAATATTTAGTATGCCATTTTTTACCAAAGCAAAATAATGTAGTTACCTTAAGTTCCACCTTACCTTACCTTCACTCCTTAATTATTTATGTTCCTGTATAAGTTAACTATATACTTAACCTTATACTTATAATGTGTCTTATAAGATATAAAGTACACAAATACGATATTTCAGTTACTATTAATTACACTTTTTACAAAAATATAATTTAAGCTGTAATATCTTTATCAAATAACAGTAAAAATATAAAATATATAATAAGAAATGTAATATTAATTCAATGGTATTATTATAAATGACTGATGAGAATTTTTTCTTTCAATATATTTTTGATATTAAACAATGATGTGTCTAATAGTTAGTTTTTTACGTGCGTCCTATTTTAATTATCGTTATTTTATTTTTGGTTAAAAATAGTTGGACAGGTATATTATTACCAAAATGAATTTAGTTAATATTGTTTTGTATACATTAGGAAATGCTAAACAGGATAATTAAATTAAAAATATTAGTATGTAGAGTTATAAACAAGTTTTTTATGTCGTGTTTAAATAATCAAACAATGTCAAGGTCATCAATGTCGATGATTTCTAATAAATTGTTGGTGTGTAATGTTATATTGTTCACTGATATAATTATATTAATATTATTACGTGATAATAATTAAAGGAATATATTTGTATACTTATGGAGTCTTTCTGTTTAAAGTTTAAACGAACAACTTAGGTATTTACTGAAATTTATATTTATTAGGTACTTTAAAATTCTAAAAGAAGCAGTAAATCTATTGGTTTTTTTACATTATCAACGTGTTTTATTCTTTGACAACACTTTTGAAAGCATTAAATATATGTTTTAGTAAGCCCGCAAGTTCTATACAGAAACAAAATTTAAATAATGATTTCTTACCTCTAAGTTGAAAATAATAACACAGCTCTAATGGACTCAGAGTCTAAAAAATAACAACAGTTTCTATATCCTACCTAGCCTCTTTATTTATGTAATTAGTAATACAATTATTGATTCTATATATTTTGTATTCTATAATTTATGTTAATTTTAATTTTTTTATTGGAATATAAGAACAATCTATACATTTTATTTTTGTACAATAATCATCATTTTTTGGTTGTTGTTAATTTTGACATAATAATATAGTATTGAGATAATAACTAATCATTAGTGACACTTTTACCTGTGAAATTGTACTGTAATAAGCGTAGCACATTTTCTTTTTGGAACGACCGGGAGGATTCCTAAACATAGATCTTGCAGTTAATATACCCACAAGCGAATTTCGTGATTTAGGAATGAGGAGTGGTAGCGGTGATAATATATGATGCATGAAATAGTTATCAAATTGAAAATTGTAATAGGTTTTAATAATTTGTTTCTTACATTTTAAAATCATATGAACGATAGTGCTTAAAAAATCGTTTAATTACACACTTTGAAACTTATACGAATCTCTTCGACAAACAAATAAGGTTATGTATTTATGTATTAAACGAGCAATTTTTTGATTTCAGAACATATTGGAGAAGTTCAATCCAGGTGCCCGGCAAATGATTAACGCGGGCAAGGCATATCTGAAAGCACTTCAAGGTGAGTTATGATTTATACGTTTGGTAGATTAATTGGTAAACTCTAAAATTAATTTTTACAGGCAATTATTTTACATGTAAATTGTATTTTTATAAGTTATAACATATTTACTTCGTATTATGCTGTATAGGTAATAGGTAATAAACTATAGTATTAAATAATGATAATTGTTAGGGGTTAGAATAGATTAGACCAATGAGAAATAACACTTTTAGATTTTTTTATTTGTGTATTTATATGTATTTATAAACGCTTTATATAAATTATTCAACGTAAGATAGTGTTAATATTTTACAAATTGTAACATATTATATCATTGAAACAATACTCGAGAAATAATAATAATAGTAGCTAATAGCAAATAAATATTAAGTTGTTGAATATTTTTAGTATAAAAAATTATCACAGTTCTTGATGATGGCATGGTTGTTTATATATGTATTATATTAGTGTATAAATTAAAATAAATAGATGTTTAAAGATGTACCTATATTAAACTGTATTTTTGGAAAGTTTACCATATTGTGAAGATAGATACACTATACGTTCTATCTTATAAAGTTAACTTACAACTTTAATTCAAAATTCAATTTTAAAATCTAAATTTTCAAACAATCCAAGAATAAAATAATGAATATTTTGCATTCTTAATCCTTTATTTTATTATTATTGTTATTATTATTATTATTATTATTTTGTTTAACTTGAATGTTTATTTGAGCTGAGTAAGCTTGATTTTATTGTGTAAATACAAGGGAAAATTTGATAGTTATGTAACATGTTAATTACTTAAGTAGTATTGTGAATATCTCTATAGAAAAAAAAAAGCTTGATACTATACATACAAAGAAGTAAGTAATTAATTGATTTCTAATTTATTAACTGTTATTAAAACTTCTGTGACACAAGAAAATAGCTTAATCAACACTATCGGTCCCAAGTTCGTACTTTGGATTAATGTTTTAGAAAATCTGAAATGTGAAAATCAAAGATGGATATCATTAAATCATTTTGTATGAAACATAATTTTGGTCTGTGAAATTGGCAATACTTGGCCAAAATAATAATGATTAATAAAAATATATTCTAATACAATGGTCACTTGTTTCAATCCATAATATTGAATAAATTGTGAACATAAAACAACTTATAAGTTATAATATATATTTGCGTACCAAATAATTATCAAATTGTATTATTCGTTATTATCTAGCTAATAATATAATATACGAATAATGGAAAAAATGTTTTTCGTTGTATGAAATGGTACAAAAAGCAAGAAGATTTTAATGCATTTTCTACGTTCACGCACGATATGCGGGCTAATCTTAAAAAGTTGGTCATCCGCAATGGTAAAACAGCCTTTCAAGCACATAGCCTTATAATATAATTCGTAATGGGTCGGCAAAATTGTTCTCGGGATCGGTAGAATGATTGGATCCAACGCAGTTACGAGTAGTGTAAACAAACAGCACCCCGTCGGACGCGGCTCTTTCGAGTGTTATTTCTTCATTCGTCGTCAGTAAGTACACGGTACCGTTGTAGAAAAACGGAATAAATGGGCATACGAATAACATTATAATATTATACTACAATAATAGGTATGTATAATATTATAACCGCTTTTTGAGTAATATTTCGTCGTTTGTCAACACTGCAGCAGTCGTAGAAAAACGAACTCAATAGTCATACATAATATAATATAATATTATATGAATAGTAAATACGTATAAACGGGAAAATGCATTGGCCGAACAACAATAACAACATAATAATAATATGTCCTGTACAATATCCACATTCGTTTTCCCGAGACCAGACCCGGCGTTTGTACGAACGGTTGCCGTTTGTGTGTGTGAGAGAATACACGCAGACACATCATAAATATTTATCAACATCGCATGATTGATGACATGCGTGCATATCGTATGCACGAGCGTCTTTATCGTACTCCAGAGTTAATGTTGTCATTGGTCAGGACAGGGTGGAGGATGATTGATATATTCCCCGTGTTTGTATTATTATTATTATTATTATTATTACCATACGACCCCGTCTGTTCCGCGCTAAACTTTTTTCTTTCTCGAAATGTCGTTAGAATAGTACTACAGATAATATTATTATCATTTTCAAGGGCACGCGCGTGTCGTTTACGCCTTTCACGTTTAGGCTCTACAAATTATGACATATTATAATATTATGTCAACTTTATTTATAACAAAAACCAACGAAATGTATAAAACATTAAATAAAAAATACTTTTGTATAAATTTGAAATAATTGCAAAACGAATTGATATGAAGACAATAACACTTCGGAATCATGTGGATTATTTTCATAGTTTGTACTTCATTTAGAAGAACAAAAACTTGTAAAATAATGAACTAAAATAAATATATGTCTTAGACAGAGGCAAAACAACCCTATATTATTCTACTTTATTATTTTAAGTAAAAATTCACCGGGAGTTAAAAGCGTTTAGCTCTCTCAAACTCAGTATTTTCTTGAATTTACTATTTAGTATTATGAATACATTTTAACTTTTAATTAATATTAAAACGTTTCACTATATTTACCTCTTAATCATGCTCATCTCTATTTTTTCCTTTAATAATTAATTTATTTAAATTCTAATTTTTGAAATTTTTAAATATAGGTACTCAAAGAAAATTTTCAAATTCTTGATTTTTTTATACTACTTAAGGAGTGTCCTGTGGTGATACAAACTTCTGTTTTTCAAATGAGAACCCCCTTTTTTCCTGTAAATTATTTAGTGGATAATTTTTTGAACATTTTGATTTTGATTTCGTATTTGATGTATCCAATTAAAAATTCGTTTGAGTAGTTTCTTAGTTATTAAAATGTTTGAATTAAGGATAAAAATGGGGTTACATAAATATAGAATAGACCTAAAATTGTATCTAGTATTTATTATACTTGGACCATTTTCAAAAATTATTAATGGTGGTAGATTCATATTAATAACTAATATATTTAAATCACTATAATAGCCATAATAATATCTTATGAATCCATTACCATAGACCTTTTATCCTTAGAACAAAAAATTAAATATCTCAAAAACTATTCGTACAAAATGTGTTTATAATACGTCAAATTTTTCAGAAAAATTATCCACTGAATAATTTACAGTTGAAAAGGGGATTCTAATTTGAAAAAACGGAAGTTTGTATTTCTACAGGACACTCCTTAAGTTGTTAGTAAAAAAAATCTCACAAAAAATAGTATTTTAAATAACTGCATTACTACAGAAGAAACTGGTGAGCATGCTTGGTAAATCACTCTTTATATAATTATTATCAAGTCAAGCCTCGGCCAGTGGCTGAAAATCGTTTACTTGTATATGAAAATTGTTAATTTTATATAATGAATAGTATTAGGTACTAAAAAATATATAATAATGATAGTAGCATGTTGTTTTTGAGTACGGGTTATCTGTATTAATTTATTTTATGTATTTTTGGAATTGCGTGTTGGACATTTCGTTATATTATTGTTACGTATAACATATGATATTATATAAAGTGTTAATCGTGGTGCTTTTAAAAATTAACTGCAATGTGTCGATAGTTATAGCCTATAACCATTAACCATTGATTATAAGTAGGCATCAATTAGTAATTACTGATATGATAGGATAGTTGAAATAAAATGAGGACTTAAGTACCTTTATGTTGATCTATTCTAAATCGATTAGTGGTGATGGTCAATATATTTCATTTGATATTGTGGTATCTGTTAAAAACTTATTTTTCAATGAGAAAATGTAAATGTATGTTTTGGATAAGAGATGTTTTAATTAAATTATTTAAGGTAGTGTTTAGTGTTGAATTTAATTTAAAATATATTATTTAAGAAAGAAATTTATAATTATTTTTTCATAGTTGTAGTTTTTATTCTATCAAAAGTCTAAATACATTTTTAAATTATTTGAATGCCTATACTGAAAAAACTAAAGACCGTTTGTTTGGCCCAATAGATCTAAAATTAATTTAGATATCTGGATTTAAATTATTATGTTTATTTTTGAACTATCATTTTATTTGTGATTTTAAAACCTAATATTAAGGCATAACATCTTGGACATGCATATTAAAACTTTATCATTATTATGTATTAGTATTTAGAATGTTTAACTTTAATAATAATGATTATAGCTGAAGGTACATTATAATTGTTTATACGTAGATCATCAAACAATTTTGTTATTACAAAATATGTTTGATCATATTTTTTAAAACTATTTTAAGAACTATTGTTCTGCTTGGTGCATTTAATTTGAAATGGTTTACTTATTGTGTATTTGTTCAAACTCAAAATTATATTCAATATAAAATATTTATATTAAAAACGAATAAAACAATGCTTTGGTTAATAATGAACATTTTTCTAAGTTCTTTGAATAGTTTGAGGTCATATACGATATATAAAGTTTGAATTATTTTATAATTATGTGGAAAACGGGTAACTGAGAATATAAATAATTGGATTACGTGTGTCAATGTGGAGGGAAAGGGGGTTAGGAAAATTGACGCTGAAAAAAATTCTACGACTTTTGATTTAAAATCCTTTTAAGCTGTCAAACTTTACCAAAGCGCAATAAACAAAGTTATTTTTTAAAGGCAGGAAAAAAATGCTTTTATGTTGTGTTATTTTCATTAAATACAGAATCAATTGATATTCTCAATTTAAGGGAATAATCGTCTCAAAAGTTTTTATTGCTTCAATGCAAATTAAACATTTTAAAATAATTTTTAAAAAAAATCTTAACATTATTTAAATTTAAAATACTTTAAGTAATTTTGTATTGAATCAATTATATTTGATTAGATTACAATTAACACGGTATTAAAAATAACTACTCACTGTAACAGCTTAGCAACCCTTTCAAACCATTTCTCAAAATATACACGTATCGTGTGAAAATGAAATAGTATTTTGAGTCTGTACTCAAGTAATTGAATCTTTTAATTTTATGCAATTTAAGTTTACAGTAAATAATAGTAAGCTTTATGTCAGTGTATCAATTTAAATTTCAATTTACAACTTTAATTTAAATTAAGGCTTCGACAACTGATGTCATTCCCCTGCTACTGTGTGGGGCGGTACTGTTGGTTTGAACACGTGTGTGTACAGTGTACGTGTGTATTTGTCACTAAAAATCCCGGGTGGTCACCCATCCAGGAACTAGTGACACCGGCTGGTGCGTACACTCAGAGCACATTCGTGACTGAAAGTAAACACCGTGCCACACTGAGTCACAAATCTAAACTACCATGCAATTTAATGTTAAACATGTTATGAAATACATTTAGTTATATATTATTTTTAAGTTTCAATAATAATTTATGCATAGGTTTATCATTATTAAAAAATTATTGACAATTATAAAATAGTAAATCAATTAATTTGCACGGAGAAAATTAACAAAATACAATATAATAATCTAGATTGAGATAATTATGTTTCTTAGTTTACTTAACCCAACTGTAGTTGAGTTTTGGTCCTTAGTACATTGGTTGGTTTACTTTATTTTTAAAACAACCAAAATTAGAACCAGATATGGGGAGTGGGGATGATTTTCCAAACTACACCAGGACAAAATTTAACGGGATGGAATGAATTAGGTTGTAATTTGAAAATGTTCGTTACAGAAAGATTTTTGACGTTCGAATACGTCCACTTTACTATTTAATTTGTAAACATGTCTAGAGAATAATAATTATAGTTTTAATAGAACTTGACAGCAAACAATTTAATTTCCCCCTTATGACTTAATGAAAAATAAAAATGTCATCGTCTGAAGAATAAATAAAATTGTATTTTGAACACTTTTTTTAATAAGGGTAGTTATGAAATATAATTGAATGTGATATATTTGTTATTTAAAAATATTAAAGGTATATTAAAATGAAAAATGCTAATAAGGTGCTAGAATTGACCCAGCTAGTGTATTGATATCTCTATACCTCTTTAATGGTCCTTTATTTTATTAGATGCTATGTTTGTTATAACCAATTTATTATTATTAATTAAGGGTTATAAAGTGTTCTCTCTGTACCTACATAGCTAATAAACTATTTATTTAATATCAGCTATTTTTTAAGTTATGATTTAATATACAATTTCAAATAATAAACTCTAAACAATGAAATTTATGGTGATTGTCAACATTTAGTTATAACCCTTTATAAAAAAATTTAAATCAGTGATTTTATGTCAGCTATAGTGGAATGATTGATTATTATGCAATATAATATATCATGTAATGTAAGACAAATTATATTTTGTTTAATTTAATTATTTAATAACTAATTTCTTGTGAACATTATAGTTTATAATAAATTAGTTTTCTTGAAATTCATCATAAGCTTTAACACAAAACATCATGTTCCTACTTTTTTGAGAAACACGTAATATGTATTTTACTTTTGTATGAGGATAATCCCAGTCTTTTTTTTTTGTAACTCGCTTCATTCTTCAGGTAATTCTTATTAAAAACGCTTTAAAGAGCGTTCAACTTGAATAAACTTAATTCGAAACCAAATTCGTTAGGAAAAAAAAACAAGCAAAGGCTCTCGGGGTAGAGATGAGCCGTTTGCGATAAAAAGAAAACGATTCTGTTGTAGATGAAAACATCCTAACGAGAAACTTGCCCTTAAACTTCAATGCAAGCGATAGGGAAAAATAAGGAAGAAGAGGAATAAATGAATTGCATTCGACCCTGTTGTAGTATTCCCTCGAGATAAATTTACCGAAAGCAAACAACACTGGCATTACTATGGCGAGTGATTTCTCATCTCTTTAGTCGACAAAAACACAATAAAAAAATTTCACCTTCGTGCATTTTTAAGAAGTGTTTAATAATTTAATATACGTGAAATATAGTCAAACACTATATACGGTATATTATATAGACATAATAAAGTAGATAAGAAATAACCATTTACATTACTTGTTCACAATAAGTATGTAACTATGTAAGTAATAAAAAATATATTATACACTTTTTCATAAAACATTAAAGTTGAATAATATAAGGATAATATTTTAAATTTTATACAAAAAGAAAAATGATAGAAATCGTGATACTGAGGATTTAAACAGAATTCAATATTGACGTTCTGTTGATATTTAGTAACAAAAACGTTTCGATACTTTATGGTTTATAGACATAACCATTATTCGGGGTTATAGGTGGATGAAAGATGAGGGTAAAAATAGAAAATGTAACCGCAGTGCCCCAAACTGTATTCTTATCTTTATCATTGTGATGATAAACTCAATAGAAACGATTTAAAAAAATACCTGATATATAAGTGAAAAAATAAAACTATAGCCAATAAATGTAAAAAAATATTTAACAATTTAAAACGCATTGATTTGTATTGAATTGTGTGCACTTAACAGTTTTATAAAAACAAGCTTATCGATTATAACATAAATTATGAAGAAGATTGTAATGCGTCCCATTAATAATTATTATTTTATCCATATTTCATTGTTACTATGCATAATGTACCTTTTTTTTTTTAATGTTTGAACTGATGCGACTTTCGGAATACTTCCGCGGCGCCCATAATGCATAATGTACCGCCATATTATAAACGTATTAATATTGATTAAAAGAATATTTTATTAACTCACGTATTGTAGTTTGATTAAAATATGTCTATAGTACTCTAGTGCAGAGTACTATTATATATTCTTATTTATGTAAGTGAAACGAGTAATTTGTGTTTGTGGATATTTCTTATTTTTGATCTAATGCGTGCATAGATATTTCGTTTTGTTAATTTCCTTGTTAATGATTATTTATTTTTTTTTACTCAACTATTATAAATAATTTGACATTTCCCAATAATAATTACTCTGGTCCAACTGTTCTTATCGAAGCAGTTGTTACATTTTTCTCTCCATTTCAGCATTTTAAAACTAATGGCAAATTGTATAAATTAATATTAATGGTGAACGGGAGCCAATGAAGTTCGTCATTTGTTCGCTGTAAAATAACATTTGACTAATGGACCATAGCCGTTGGGTGGGTGACAAATAGCGTTCTCGTAGAATTGAATTTTTCGAAAAATACTCAAGGCGGAAATTAAAACGCATCTTTACAGTAGTGTTCTTTGTCGCATTAACTCCACTCCAGTTTGTTTCCCTTTGGAATTTCATAGCCAAATGACTTTTATTATCCAGAAGCAGGGTCAACGACGAGGGTGAATTTCTTCGCTTAAGTATTTTTAACCACCCTTTTCACATAGAACGAGCGCTCCCTTAATACTTTGGATACATTGAGCAGAAGAACTGGAATAATTTAGCCATTAACATTTTGGTACTTTTGTATGTTATTTTATAAAATCGGTAAATGTACAAGATGAACAGCTGAAATACATTTGAGCAAATGCAATTGAGAAAAATGTCGTATACTCGTATGTTATGTATGCGAGTCTTGTAACCACATAACGTTTACCGAATAGTACTACTAATAAGTACCTATAGGCTATAATAGATGTTTGTAAATGAGTGTATTTGTTAGGTTTTTTTTTTTTTAAATTCATATAAAACAAAATATCATTATAACATAGTTTTCAAGTACGTACATTTTCTCTCCCGATAAATGCAACTAAACAATTTAAATTGTTTGTGAAAACTCATGATATTTGATTTTTTTGTTGAATATAACAAGTATAATATTACGTACTTAAGTGAATGATTAAAGAACTATAGAATTAATTAGTTAGAGCAGAAAACTAATGAGCCTAGTTACATTAAGTTGTATTGGTATTTAATTTAATATGATTTGTAGGTAAGTATAACAACGTAATTATAATATAGTATACACCCATTATGTATTCATCTATACAATAAAACAATTAAATTCAACATCAATAAATTATAACATTGTTGTTATAGGTACCTACCTACATTAAATCGTT
Organism: Metopolophium dirhodum; assembly: GCF_019925205.1. NCBI lineage: Eukaryota > Metazoa > Arthropoda > Insecta > Hemiptera > Aphididae > Metopolophium > Metopolophium dirhodum. Next base: position 36,203,367 of record NC_083561.1, on the reverse strand, counting down.
TATTATGAATAATAAAATAATTAGTCCTTATAGAATTATGCCAAATAGTTTTTAGTAATTTTCATATAGCTGTACAACGTTATAATATTCAACCTCAAAACGTAGCATTAATTATTAAAGCTAACAAATTAATTATGTATTTAATGATTTATCAAGTTTCAATTGATTTGAACCTAACCCATACATTTAAAGAATAGTTAATAGTTGTAGAAGACTTATTGATCATAACTAACACGAAATGAAATATCTTTGTTTATTATTTTAAAGAATAGTTAATTAATAGTAAATACCCACTAGTGTTTCATTTTACTTAAACAAAAATATTTGTTTTTAAATTTAGTTCTCACAATTAAAAAGTATAACGTACAATTGTAAGTATTTGATGAAACTAAAACGTATAAGATAATACGAAATGGTATTTTGTTAATGCATTTAAAATTGACTTGCGTTATGTAAGGTCGCGTATATTTTATCAATTAGGTTTTATGTAATGCTACTATAGGTATATCTCGCTTATACAAAATGTTACTAATAACGTGTAAATAACTTTGGATCGCTCAAATCTGTGCACAATTATTAATAATTTAGCACAATATAATTATTTTTTTTTTAAGTTTTTTGGTAATATTATAATGCACACAAAATTCAATGAACTATAATATTGAAGTGACAGTATTCAAGAAAAGTTTAATGGAGATTGAAAGCATTTTTACCAAGAATGGTGCTTTAAACGAACACATCTACTCACGCCCACTCGCAAAAAAAAAACCGGGTAAATTGCGATATAAAAATAATCACAGACCGTTATTAAAACAAATTGTTCCACTGGTGTGATAAACTCTGTACAATGTATAGTGTTTACATAGTATATATGAATACCCTCTCCCCCCCCCCCCCCCCCCCCCCCGACCGATGTTACGCCAATAAAGCGCCAAATATGATAGGCGTCTAAGGAAAATTACTTTTCGCTTCCAACATTGTTAGGAGGGTAAAAGCATTAGTTAAGGAAAGGCTTCTTGGGTGAGTATTATTATTTTATTATAATTTTTTTCTTTTTTTTTTTTTTGAAACAAAGTGTTAATCAAGAAATATAAATAACAAAAGTAGTAGCAAAGGTAATCCCTACCATCCACGGCCATTTATCAAAAAGGCCGTCGACCGTCGTACGCAAAACGCTTCTGTGTATTATAATAATCAACTTCTAAATAACATCTCTTTATTATAGTTTGTAAGGTTAGGATAACGCATAGGATAGGATGGATGAGGTGAGTTATTGCCGTGAAACTTTTACTCCCCCTCACCGCCCTTGTTGCCGCATTTGCTAGAAACTTTCGACACAGTGTTAAACCACGTAAAGTACACGAACGGTGATAATTACAACGACCCTGTAGTCCTCGATGGTTACCTAACCCTTTTGGGAAATGACTTCCGAGCCAAAACTATGTGTTTACAACATATAAGTCAAAAATATTCTGACCTTCATAAATTCAGCTAGGTATCTATCGTCCCTCTCTATCTATCGTCTCGTCCCCTAAATAATTATACTTATTTGTGATGCGTAGTAGTTTTTTTTAATAAACATTTATCTTTTTATTTAAGAAAACATAAGTCAATATAAATAATTTTTAAAAAAAGTTTCCAAAGTGATTTCTATTCAACTATAGTTACTTCAGTGACTTCAATTTTACAATTACATTCTTTATTAGCATTAAATGTTCGTAACTTTTCAATGCAGGATTGTTATTTATTTACAAGACTATTATTATGGTCCGATTGATGTTTCTATATGTTTCTTGATTGTTTATCAAGCAATCCAAATAAATGTGTCAAAACAAAATACCAAAAAAGTAATAATTATTTAATAAAAACCTCTTGCATGGACCTTTTTTCATTTCTAGTTTATTTATTTTAACAAAATAACACAGTAACAATATTATATAAAATCAAAATTAATTTAAAACATGAACAAATGTTAATATAAATAATTATATACTAATGACTAGTTAGGTACTAATTTTTCGTATTTAAGTTAGTTCATATATATCCAATAGCTAAGTGCTACTAATGGGTGGCTCCTTATTTACGTAACCCCATAATGTTTTGTTATCCCCATCTTGCATATACCTACTTATTGTGCTTAAATGTATAGATTGTATATTTCTCGAAAAAAAAAGTTATAGTTCATATTATTTTTGCACAAAACATTGTGACGTATAATCTTAAATACACAAGAACATCAAATTTTATAAATGCATTTTTTGTGTTATAAATAATTATAATTATGAACGATAAGTTTTCGTTATTTTCTGATTTACATAAATTAATAAAACTGTTTATATAGTGTATGATATAGGTAGTAACTAGTAATAGATTTTATAATATTTATGATTCTCTATGATACATATCATATATATGTATCTGATTTGAACAAGGGAATAAGATGTGAAAATGTATTCGTTAAAATAGTCATAATATCGTTCTCATTGAATTGTGGTAGACGATTTACGAACTCAATATTTTCTAGTACAACAAATTTTCAAGATGGGATTCGAACAGTGTACAGTATACTGCACTTTCACGTAATAATTTAACCGTCATCTTGACAACGTAAAGATCGTATAATTATTTTTATCCAGTTTTTTTCAGCGGATGCGCTATTCACCGCGGAACCTGTTTCACGAATGTATACCCATAGAATATTGATATATATTTTGGAAAAGGAAATATCGATATTATTTTTTTGCCAGACCGCATTGCAATTTGCAAGGCGAAGGGGTGTATTGTAATAGGAGGTTTTAGTGCAGCCTCTGACAATCCATGAAAACAATATGACGCTAAAGCCGTTTTCTACACCCGGGCCAATATATATACGCGATATTCGAAACACAATACAAACATAATATACGGGCTGAGCCCTTCCATTTTCAGCATAGGCCGTAGTTGCAATACGGCAAACATAATAGATATATAACTTATCCTCCATAATACGTCCTCGTTTACACCACACTCATTCCCGAACAACGGCGTTTACAGAGTTGATATAGAATGACCACACGCGTGTCAATAGTAAACGCAATTATAATACTCGGGGGGTGTATAGAGAGCGGAGACGGTAGGTGATAATAACGTGATAGAGATGTCATCCCGACGGATAAATGGGATAATGTCGGTCGACAAATATTGTAATGGTATTGTAATGTACCAGCTATATTAATATAGTGTCTAAGTGCTGCCTAAGCATGTTTACTATTATAATATACGTATAATATACCGCGGCACGGACATCCCGATTCCGTTAGTCATCCCATCGCGGTCGCGGTCGTCGGGAATACGAAAGCCAAAAATACGGTGTGGAATTATTTTGGAAATTTATAAAGTGACCGTTCTAATTTGAACAAGTAGAAATTTAGTAAATCATGACAAATGAAATCAATACCTACCAATGAAAATATTACAAAAAAATGATAGTAATATAGGTGCCTTATTGCCCAATATAAAGTTTTTTGTTTCATAGTTATGACACGTATACCTATAGGTAGAATTGTAATCGATCTGTAGGTACGTTTTGTTTACTAAGCATAATTTTTGGTTCTCGTTAATTTTGACAATGTACTCTTGAGAAAGAAGTCGCACTGAGTAGCAACCACTTTCATCTTTGAAATCCAATATAAAGTAATTTATTTTTATAATTGTTTTAAAACTTGTAACCGTACTCTGTAATAAATGTTGCGTATAATACTTACAAATAATTCACCTTCAAGGTTTGTACTCGTTACAAAATTAAAAGTTTCTTATGAACTTTTAACATTTTAATATAAACAATTAAAGTTGAGTTAAAATAATAAATTTTATACTTCGAAATTTAAGGATAAATATTATATTTTATAATAAACTTGAGACACGTATTATAAATGTTTAAAACATATTCAGACAAATGACTAAACATATTTGTTCATTCACCTATGGGCGATAAAACACAATTTTAGACATATAATGACATTTCCGTTATATTTATTACAAAATATATAAATCTTAAAATAATTATTTCACAATTTTTACACTTCAGCAAACCATTTTGTGACGAACTTAATACTAGGTATATCTATAATACAATTTTCTTGTATATATCATTATTTATTGGTAGTTTTTGCAACCTACATAAACGTTTTAACACTTTAAATCAGTGAAAGTTGTAATATAACGTCACGATTTCAAAGCAGAAACTTCGATAAACTGTGAAAAATTGTTTATAATTAAATAATTAAACTTATTAAATAAATTATACTATATCCATATGGTTTAAGAAATATGAATATATTTGCATTGAGTATAATAATAAATTGTGCTGTAAAAATTGAATGGATAATTTTATATTTTTAAATAAGGCGATGAAACTAAAAAAAATAATAATATGTAATGTTATAATATTTATTGCTCCGTGTTACATAACTATTGAAACAATCGCATTTTACTCAAGCACATTAACTCATTTCTCGCATATACGAGCATACTGGGACTCATACATTTCCTCCCACCTGTACTCCTCTGCTCGCATTTCACCTAAATTCAAATTTCAAAAAGTGGATAACTAATTGGAGAATAATTAATAAATTAACTAATAAAATATTCACATAAATTAGTTCTATGGATTGACTATCTCAGATTTCGGATAAACGTGAAAATAAAATAAAATATTATATTCTATTTATTATTTTGAGTTTAGGTAGGTACCTGAGTAATATGAATAATTATGATAATTATTATTGTGGCTCTCCATTTCAGTACCTATTAATTTTCAAAAATATTATTTTAAAAGTATATTAGTAAGAAATTTAGTTAATATTAACGACAAACACTATATTAGACATTATAGGCATAATATGTATTGTATTGTATATAAGCGCTCACTGTCAACGGTTATATTATTCTATCATTGAAAACACCCATCATCATCTCTTCACTGCAAATCGACTGTTCGGCCCTTTTTGAATATTTATTTGAAGACGATTGGGCGTGACTCTCCCATCGGTGTGGCATTTAAGTGACATTCATATTTCACCGGTACAGATGTTGATGTTGTCAGGGATAAGAAATTAGCTCTACGAACACACCCACATGCCACGTTCGCTTTTTTTCTTGATAGCCATCGCCGACACAGTTTTTCAAAAATAGGTACACGCTAGCCTACGAGCAATTATTATTTTATCGAACAAGTGGGCGTTGTGCCCACTAGAAAATGTGTATGTACTATCATGACAATATGATGTATGTATGTGTGTATGTATGTATGTATGTATGTATGTATGTATGTATGTATGTATGTATGTATGTATGTATGTATGTAATATGTATGTATGTATGTGTGTATGTATGTATGTATGTGTGTATGTATGTATGTATGTATGTATGTATGTATGTATGTATGGATGGATGTATGAATGTATGTGTATATATTAACCAAAAAGCATTTTTTTTTATTGTTTTTTTTATTTTATTTAGAAACTCACTCCCAGCAATGTGCTGATTACATAATATAATATTTAATATACCTATACCGAGGGTTTTTTATGTATTGAAAAATGTATTTGTTTGTAGGGTTTTATATTAAAAGTTTAAAAAATGGACCTATACTAAATTGTATTAATAATTTTAATATGTAAAAATCAAAAAAAAGTTCTATACATTTTAATTATAAATACGGTTAGACATTCAAAATTAAAACTAAATTGTATAATATTACATAAATACATTTATGACTAGCTTAAAAATATATGTGTGTCAGATAATCTATTATCCTTTTATACTGCAGCTTAAATGTGTTATATTATTATGTGTCAGCCATAATCGACATCTGGTTAAATTCCAGTCAAATATTCTGTGGTATATATTAATATTAAACTAAACGATTTAATCTTGATTAAATTGAATTCGAAATAGTAATATTTGTAGTCGATGTTTTGTTAGATTTATATTTTTTTGATATCGATTATTAAGTAAAATAATACAATTAATACAATAACTATTTATATTATAAACGCGTTAATGCGGTATACATTAATTTAAAATTAATAATTCTAAAAATGAAAGTAAAATAAAACTACGGGTTTAAATTCGTTTAATATTATCATAAAATTCTTACCACCCCATTAGTGTCACACTGCACATAATTTTAGGCCTTTATACTGAAATAGTACGAGCATTACGAATATCTCTACGACCGTGTTTGCACATAATACCAGCTAGTGTACCTATATAATGCAAACAATATACGAAAGTGAAAATTACATAGTAAAAAGAATGCTAAGTATTTACCAATTGTAAACTCTAATGGGGTAAAAACGGGAAGGGTTCACTTAAGGTACCCTAAGCTATTGTCACGTGTGTACGGTTCTGTTGGAAAGTAGGAGTTTTCTCAAGAATCCTCGAGTTTCTGTAACCATTTTCGTTGAAATTCATTTTGGTGAGTGGATCGTGCCACCTGCATCGTGTTGTTCTATAATATTTGCGTCCCTTAACAGTCACTATTCAATTTTCATGCATATTAAAAAACATGATATCAATATGATGTTCGGTCTTGTTATGCCACTCGAATAAATATGTTTAGAGGTTTGTTTAACGGTTCTGCTCATGAACGAGAATACGATCACGTACTAGAGATGTATTATACATTAACACCGAGTTCATACATTTCCAGATTTGAATGCATAATATTATGTATATTGTATATCAACCGCTCCACTTGAGTAAGTTTTTTTTTTTTTTTAACTTCTATCACTTTAATCTGCAGCATATGTTTTTTAAAATACTATCCAAGACAATTTTTTATTCATACTTTGAATACGTCGAATGAACTACTTATTAATTTATTGATTTATTTTCATATAATGATGACATTTTATACGAAGACGCGTATATTGCTATAGGTGGGTATTTCAATACTTATTTTTTTTAAATCAATTTTTTCCTAAGTTTTTCAACGAGATTGATGTCTGTATTTAGAAAAACTTACAAGGATACAAGCCATGCCTGAAATTTATTATCTATATATAGCCCCCCCCCCCCCAATTGTGGTGTAGTGATTAAACTTAAGAATTTTGTTTAAGAAAATGTATGTACTCATTTATAATTTAGCCATAATCATCAGTTTAAAGGTTTATCGATAATTATTCCCACTTGGTGTTTTGTTTTGTTTGACATCCTTATTACTTCTACTACACATTTCGAGAACCCGGTGTGGCCGATAATTCATAGAGTGTTCATATTTTCAATTCCGATTTGTTATTTTAATTTATATTTTAATAATATTAAAGCTTAAAAGTTAAATTGTAATAACAGAAGCTGGGTTTTCTCGTTAATTTAATAACTACAGTGTAGTTATTAATTATTATTGTTATATTAATAATAATCCACACTGATTAATGAGTAATGACTATACAATTGGGTTGTATTTTATATTATGTATTTTTTAAATTAACTATACTTCAAAATGGGTTTCTAAAACTGACCAGTTTTTCGTTTGGCATACACATAATAAATATGGATAATTTAGTCTTTGATACAAAGGAATAATTGAGTGTGAAATGTATTTGAGTACCTACTTTGTAATAATTTTAACATATGAAAATCATATATGGTTGAAAACAATATTATATTTAATAATATGTTTATTAAGGTCATCATATTTTTAATGAAAAATGTTAAACATGTTTTTGTTTTTAAACTAAACAAGGAAACATCTTTAACTTTTTGTTTTGAAATATAATATGTATTTATAGGTCATAGGGTTAGAGTAATATTTTATCAATAGTGGATATGGAATACTTTCTGGATTAGTAATATTATACACAACCATTATCTTACCGTTTTTAATTAAAAGAATGATAATTGTGTAAACTATGCTTCGTTGACATTTTTATTAGATTTTAATATTTAAAACACATATTTGTTTACTTTTTATTAATTACAGAATATTGAATTATTAATGAAGACGTATTTAGTCTTATAGTAACCTATTATTTTTAAATTTCAACTATAAGTAAGTTGTAAACATATAAACTGCAGTAGTTCAATATTTCAATGATTTATAAAATATAAAACCCAAATGGTGATTTTATTTGAATTTAATATTTTTCTAACAGTATATTCCCAGTAATTCATAGTGTTCGAAAATAAATTCTAAGTGTCAATGAAATTTATTGAACCGTCTATTGTATACCATAAAAATGTATTTCTATGTCATTTAATTTGCATTTCAAAATAAATTATTATATTGACAGAACGTGATAAAAAAAAATAGAAATTGTCTTTCGTATTATATTATGAAATATGTTTGCATATTATAATGTTCAGCTCGCCGGTGGTTTTTAAACCACTTTTTACTATGTTTTATACAAATAACTGTGGATGAAAAAATATAACCAAAGCTTCCTTTATTCCTCTGAAAGTTGTGTGTATTTTTTTTAATTTCGTTGACCGACGAGTGGTTCTCAACTATATTTTACTCTATCAAGTGTATAAATGGCATCTACATTTAGTACCTATGCACCTGCAATAATAAGCTTATATACTCGCAGAAGGAGTACAACGTGTTTTCTGATTTTCTGTTCACTAGTTATTATGCGGCCGTGAGTTAAGTTAATAGCTGAATGACACCGATTTGACGAACTAGAAATTCAAAAAAATAATTGGCTCTGTTTTTTCGTAAACGACATAATAATTCTTTCCATCGTCATGCCTCATTATGCACGCTTTGTCGAAAACGTTTAAGCGATCACAACGAATTTCCACAAGTGTTTATATTACGCGTTCCGATTAACGCATATTATACGGGAAATAATAATTAAATATCACCGAAAGGATAAGGATATATAATGAGAATAAACTTGCAACTAACTGTTAAAACTCATATTATTATTTATATATATGTCGCACAATGCACTCACACCAAATGATTTTCGATAAATAATAACAATAATAGTAGGTACAAGGACGATAAAACGCAAGTCTATAACAATACGCATAACAATACAATCATATTACTATACAGATACGAAACTCGAGTGTTTAAGATGAATAATTGTTGTTCGTAATCGATCGTACTTAATAATCATCATCATCATCATCATCATCATCATCATTATTATTGTTGATATTGTGTAATAAGACGGTGAAGTTGCGATGACTCGGTCAAATAATGTAGGTATATTTTACGCGACAGACTCTTGTCGATTAGACATGCCTTAAAATAATATAAGTAGTTGCTTAAACATCGTATTATACAGGGTGGTTAATTGAACGCAAGACAGTCATTATTTCATAAAACACAAACGTTTTTGAAAATATTTCTTTTACATACTTTCAAGTCGTTATAAAAAATTTTTTTTAAAAGAAAAATGATATTTTTTTACTATTTTTTATCGTTATCGTTTTAAAAATATTTTACTCTTTTGAATGACGGCATACATTTCTAACATCGTATACAGAAGTAGAATATTATTCCGAGTTTTTCGATCTCATCATAAACTACTATTCCAAAATTAGATTTGTACATTTCGAAGTACTACCTAAAACATATTCTGCTTTGGTACAATAGGAATCACAAAATAAATGCAAGTTGTCGCTGGAAAAAGTAAAGAAGTAAAATCCGATGACGATAAAAATAAAAATATTAATTTTTTTTAAATGTTGTACTCAATGTTTTGAAACGATGTAAGTACGTAAATAAACGGATTCCAAAAATGTCAATATCTTTTGATATAATGATATTATTATAGTGTGTTATTATTACGTCGAATGGATCACCCCGTACATCACAATGTATATTATAATATTATGTATTTAATCATGCAAACGAAGAGAGTACATCACCGTGTCTCGTGCATTTCCGCCACCGCCTACCGGAATGATAATGGTAATGCGATTTGAAAACGGTGTGACGGGGATGACGGGCGGCGACGAAGTGGTGTCGGCGGGGGGGTGCACTCGTACGCGCGGCGGCGGCGGTAACTCGATTACGGGCGTCGTCGTCGGCGGAATCGGCTTCTGCGTCTACACTACCACTACCACTACCACTACTACTACTACTACTACTACTACTACTACCACTACTACTACTACTACTACTACTACTACTACTACTATACATAGTAGTTGTTGTGTCGTCGTCACCGTCTTCAGTCTTCGGTCTTGTATTTAATTTGAACGCGGACGAGGAAACCGGACAAACTTGCGTATTTATAATAGATATATATATATATATATACCTATACCTGCGATTGCTGTATTATAATACGACCGTGTCGTCGTTGCAATCGCGCAGGATGGGTTCCGTTGCACTTTGGAAACTTCAATTTGTTCTCATTTGCACCGGATGTGCATGTTTTTTGCATTTCCCCCGGGGTAAACACTATGGATTCGCGGGGGTGTGCTTTATTTGTCTCTCCTGCGTGGCGTCTTTCTTTCTCTCCCTTTCTCCTTTTTTTCAGTCCTTCTCTCTCTCTTTTTTTTTTACTCCTTATAAGACGTTTCCTGCTCATACCGCGGGACTATACGTTTGCTAGCTGTCTTACACGTTTTTCTCCCTCCCCCCCGTCGTCGAATGAATCTTGAGTGAAATAAAATTCAAACAAATTTTCCGACGTGTTCTTATTATAAACGTTTGTCTCCGCTTGAATTGTTTTTATAAACGTCGTTGCATCCGATTGAATATAAACGCGGTTTTGTATAATTTTTCCCTTCCGTTGAAACGTAGCTTATACAGTCGTATGAATGACAAGTTTGCACCTGGGTACGTTTACTTTTGCAATTTTGCCTAATTTGGTAAAAAATGTAGTCTTTTTATTTTAAACAAACATCAGTTTTTATAATTTTATAATAAACATACGTGTTATATGCCAATCGTTAACCCTTTGATATTATACATAGTTTTTATAAATATATTTTTCCTCCAACGATCGTATACCGTTATGCTGTAAACTAGACTTCCGTGCGACAACTATAATAATAATATGTATTGAAATAAATTAGAGATAAATTTTGTTTTTTTTACCATTGTTCGTTTTCGTATTAATTTTCATCAGATTGTATTTTTAAAGTGAATCGATCAATTTTAATGCATCGTGTACGTCGACCCCGTCAATACGGCGTATCGTATAGGTAATTCAACTACACCCGTGTCAATGTCAATTTAGCGTATGGAAAAACGATTGGCTATACGAAGAGTAACATACAGTTTCTCCTCAGTGAAAACGATTTACTATATTGACTTAGACTTAAAATACCATTAAAAATAAAAACTCATACTCAAACAAGGCGTACATTATGCATATACGTGTTATGTACCTTCATGTACATATTGCGTATGCAGGGAGCTTGTCTAAATTATTATCAATTGGAATTTAACTATTATAAAATAAGTATCATAATAATGGAAACATCTCATTTTGATTTCTGACCATTCTATACTATACGAACATAATATTATAATCAAAAGAAATTATTATGAAAAGATTTTAAGATATTCTCTGATGATTTTGAGCGTGCAAAAAATGTATTTGCATAAAAAATAAAAATCAGTAATGTGGTATAAAATATTACTTGGCCAATATAGATAGAAAAATAATATATCAGTATTATAATATCACGAACGTTCTATTTTTTCGATTAGTTTTTAATTTTTTCTCTTGAATTAATATTTAAAATAGCATTTATATTTTTAATGGTATATAAAAATATTTTTAATTACATTGATAACCTATCTTCATAAATCCTACTACAAATTCATTCATGTTCGTTTTAAAATTTATTCTTTTGGAAAATTACAAACTATTGTATGATTTTATCTTGGCGTATAATTAGATTTATATTTATGAATACTTTTCGTATTATCTATTCTAAATATTAAATATACCTTTAAGATGTTTTTCTGAATGGGTGCACATTTAACTTAACGCACAACGAAGCTCAATAAAAACAAATCATTGATCTTGTTCTGTTATTTCCGTAAAAATACAATTAAAATAAAAGATATATTTTTATAATATTACAAAAACAGTTTTACATCTAGAGGTTCACTTTTAAAGTCACTGAAACGTTTATAAAAACATTATACTTCGGCGAACTATGCAAAATATTTCAACAGTTTCAATCCACGCACTTCAAAAACCATTGCTATTAATGGCATAACCATAAATTTAAACTGTCGAAACGCTAAACATTTTTTGATGACATTTTAAGCTATAGGGAGGAAATAGCGCAAAGTCACGGATAGCTGATTTCCAAGACATAAGGGTTGCTTTCCCCCTGCACGAATGCGAAATTGAAATTGTGACAAGACATCAATTTTTAAAAGCCAATAACTACAATATTATGTGCGCTGGTTTGTGAATAAAATGTATAGGTATTTTTCTAAAAATTTCCAATACACGTTTCATTATATGGGCGCAGGTACGTGTTTGAAATTAACTGTCATTGGCTGTCAGATTTAAGCGGGAAACAGTTTATCGTACACAATGGAAATTTAAATAATACCGCAAAGAATGTATAAAGTTTTTCCTTGGGGTGGGTATTGTTTCGAAGGCTCTGCGTGCGCAAATATTATAGTATACAACGTTCGGATTATTATGTATGGAAATGTGTCACTACGTCAGCGGTAGTCGGGTGAATCCATTTTGGTCTTACGTGTTTTCCTGTTTTCACCCGAGCACCCCCTCTATACGCAATGTCTGCAGAACAATATCGTTTCAAGTTTCCCGGTTTGTTATGCAGTATAGTTAGTACTATGTCTCACGGAATCGGCGGGCCCCGTATTAATTTGTTATTATATTCTTTTCTCGTTATGAAATAGGTAGTTTACTCGCGGTCGATAAATATATATATATATATTTCCTTTTTTTTTTCAAGCAACCACCCCTTGTTTTTTATTAGGCTTATTAAAAAAGAACTCGTGATTTTACAAACCCCACAGGGTTTAAAACGGAGTTACGTTGGCAGGCACCGCGTTTCATATATTATACGCGGTAATCCTGAGGTTTGATTATAATCGTGGACAAAAAAACCCAGAGACTTGCATTTTAAACACGCAGGGAACCCCTTATTAATGGTAATTAAATCACGTAGTACCTACTACGTTTTGGCGTATCGAAAGGTCATTTATTGTTACGGAAATTGCCATTCGTTTATAATATTATTTTAATCTCCGCACCGTCTCCGAGTGGTCCGTTGGGTTCGATTCACGACGACGTGCATACCGAAGCGCAGTCCACCATATTATACTATGGTGGATTTTCCCCAAATGGGAAGGGATTCAAAACGGGTGCAAAATCGACACTGGTATACGATACGTGTCTAGTATAAACCACTCACAAGTGAATAGCGATGAATATTATGGATAGAGCGGCTACCCCAGCATACATCATTTTATCAACACTGAAGACTGTATAATATTATGTATCTTTTTTTTTTTACCTAAGATCGACTGCCTATTGTATATTATAATTGTTGCTACGTCGAGGCAAAAATCGGAGTGAAAACGATCGCGGTCAGGGGTAAATAGTGAATAAAAATAAAAATCATAGGTACTTTGGATCGGTTTCCGAGTCATCGTCATCATCATCATCGTCGTCGTCGTCGGCAATAATAGACAATTCGCGGCCAACCCCAAACACACTGCAGTGACTATATAGCACGTGATGCCCGGAGGCAATGGGACTATTATATGCGCAATATAATATATTATTATTATTATTGTATTATTACAGTTCCGAATTTCTCGCACACACACAAAATAAAAGTTCCGCGGTTATCCGATGCACCGCTCGGCGTACGCGTGTTGTTTATTACATACCCACCAACGACTTTGCCAGTGTCGCACGCACACGGTCGTATTTCATAAAACTTTCGGATAAAAATTAGTTATAATATAGGTTAGGTACAAAGGGAGACTCGTCGACCTGAGTAGTTGCTGCGGGAACGCTTTTCCAACTCCGACGACGTCTTAACACGCGCATTACACGTATAATTTACACTAAAACAGTATAATATTCCACGACGATAAACCGCCGCGGGTCTCTGCTCTCTCCCGACAGTCTCTTCCGCCGCGCGTGGCATGCACGTGTCACACACACACACACACACACACATGCGCTGACTTACAAACATAATATCATAATATTATTTTATCATGTAAATAATTATTCAAACGTTTTAATATTAATGTGTGTATGATGTTCGATGAACACGACGGCCTTTACGCACAAATCAAATTCGGTCCCGAGCGCTTTTGCGAAATTGGAAACTGTCAAGTGCGAATAATGCGTTCTTCGTACACACTAATATTGTACGCCATATACTCCCTTCGCGTGACGTGTTCAAGATGACTCGGATAACCTTTTGGGTACGACTGATTAATAATGTACAGTTACATCGTTAGTATTGTTAATAATGTTTTGTTCGATCGCGTATACGGTGCTAAAATAATATTGCAGACGATATATTTTTAAAAACTACGCAATAATAATTACAATAGCAAAAACAACCGCGGTATATTACCATTAATGTGAGATACCAATTATTAGTTTTTGTATATAAATTATCCTATCACACGTCATAATAATTATCATCATTTTGAGACATCGGGTGATTTGTCATCTCTGTCACCCGCGCACGCGATTCAGACGAATTTTTTTTCAAGAACTTTAAATCACTGTACAAATATGAAAGCTATACCTATAATAGCTGCTGAGCTACTTGTTAACAAGAAATTATAAAAGTATATTTTATTGTATTTAAATTATGACTAATATCGAATACAGCCATAAGTCATAAACTCATAACTTATTTATAACTTAAGAAAATAGTTAAGTAACATTTTATATCTTGTGTGATAATTTATAAATATTTAATTTGTCCAAAATGTCAATAAAAACAACATAATAGGAATTTATAATATCAACGTTGTAAAATATACTTTACGTCTAAATATACCTTATAATACATTTTTTTCGCAAAATGCATGCGAAATGTACGCAAACTCCGTTTTAATTTAATACAATAACTTATAAATTATAACATCCAATATTAAATTGAACATTGTGCTTATTGGTTTTTCCTTTTTGTTTTTATCTTCAGGAGCCGCTTCAGCTTCCAAATTATATACGGACGCCATAATGAGATTGGCCAGACAATCACAGCAAGGAACTTGGGGAGGATCAGCCGATATTGGTAAGTTATCATAAAATATTATCTTTTCCTCTACGTATAAACGACAATGGCACTTCTACGAGCGGAATTGTGGAAATAACGTGCAAATGTGCAATTACATTTTATCGCAATATTGCATACCTAGATACTTAGTTACATATTTTTTTTATATTCAATCACACGTATTTTTAATTGCATTAGACTAGAGATTCAAATTGGCAAATTACTCATACCCAGAAACAATTTGTTCGCCTTTTTTATTGTTATTATTTGATTTTTTCACCCGACAACACGTCACGTGTTTTAGTGCAAACAAATCGATTTGCCGAGAAAATGGCAACCGGCTAATTCCTGTCGTTTTCCTCCCGAAAGGCTATGCAAATACAAGAGATAAATATTGCATTTTCGACTCGCATTTCTCTACCCCTAATCCTTGTCTCTGTGTCGAATTAACAATCAACCACCGACAACTATTGTTCAAATATTGGTTGTTATTTTTTGTTTGTCGAATGTGACATTAAAAATGAAAATATATGTTTGAAAAAAAAAAGAAATTAAATAATAAAAGAATTGCATTTCAGACGATTTATTTGAATTCTATTCTCTCAGTGGATCTCAATTTTACCCAACATATTGTTCTGTCAGCCACATTGGTATGAAGTGTATAGTTGTATTAGATATATCGTATAGCAGCTATAGTAGTATAGTGTACATATTATATATTATTTACATTGTACTAGTATATATAATTCTGTCATCTAGTTCCGACCTTGTTTAATATTTATTGCAACAGTATTTGAGCTGAAGCAATAAAAATATATTGTCATTTATCGAATCGTTAATTCAATAAACTTGGAAAATAAAATCGAAAACATTAAAAACGACAGTAAAATAAGTTTGCGGTGAAATAAAGTTTAAGTGTACAAAAATATATAATGGAATTAATATAATGTAGTATTTTCATTAATAAAATAATTATTTTTTTTATGATCCGAAATAAATCAGTATAACGTTATAATATAGGATTATAGCCATAATATATAGGTAGCATTACGTGACTGCGTTTTTAAAATCTAATCTCCGATTCGTGTCAATGATATACCAGAAAAAATATCGATAATACGTCAGATCATCGCTTTTATTCATATTAAGGGTTTATAATAATAATATCGTAGCTCGGCTCTATCCACGGCACTGCGTTCGAACCTTGTGAAATTACATAACTTTGGTTATTACGGTTGCTGTAGAACGCATATATAGGTATACTTTTCTTTGTACACGAAACTCTGCAGTAATATAAACTCACGGCCTCCTTGATAACAGACATGGGTAGATCAAGTGTGTTATTAATACCTACGTACACGAGATCCAACCGTTATCAGATTCCTTGACTAGAAATTCTTGTCGGTGTAAACTGTGCATAAAACAATATAGTACGGTGTTCAAAATAAAATAGAAGTGATTCTTGTTTTTACCGCAAACTATGATAAATTCAAACTATGACCTGATCTGCAAGACGTTCAATTGGAAATCATACTTTGGAGTAGGTCACAAAGTATTTTCAATGCTAACGTTATTGAGCGATGATGTTTAATGTTGTGAAAATAATAGCGATTTTTAGTATTGTCATCAATAGACGATTAAATGATCGACCAATGTAGATTATGATAAATTGTTGAAATATTTAAAATTGTACTTTTCAAAAAATAAACGCTTTTCAAATGTTTAAATAGGCAGCGTCTTGCTATCGATAGATTATAATTAAAAAGTAAAAACCGTTCTACCTCAATAAGCACGAGCACCGCCGTATTATGGTGACATGATTTAAATTCCGATTGTATCATTACGACAAATAGAATGTCCTTAAATGATTTAGTTCAAAAAACAGCGTTATTTACGAGTAGATTTAATTTATTTTGTTGTACTTCTGCAGTAATTATAACTGTGTAAAGAGTTTTGGAAAATCATCCAACTATTTTACGTAGCCAGCCATTCTTATATTATTATGTATAATACAATGAAAAACCTACAGAAATATAACAAATACATTTTAGCTAACCGGTAGGTAAATTTTTCATATTATGATTAAATGTATTATATATACGTAGTTTATTAAATAGTTGAAGCTTTCACAAAGTGGCAACACTAATGACCATATCCAATAATTATCTTCCTATCGAGATTTTACCTCCGTGTAGAGAAATCATTTATGGTATTATTTCGTTATATTTATTTGTACTATGTATATTTTATATGACTAGAATAAACTATATTCTATCTATCTATCGTATTATTATTATATCATGCGAAAATCATAAAATTCACTTATCGTATACGTCGCCTAACTATAATCCTTATATATTGTATAGATTGTAAATAAACACGAGAATAACGTAAAAAAAAAGCTCTCATAATATAATATTATATACTTCTGTGAAATATCAATAATTTTACGTATACACCACTATGTGTTTAATAGTATTGAGGTTGTTTTTAAAACAATAACTCAACAATGTATTTATACCCCTTCAACTTATATACAATAATTTTCAAATTTATAGTTAAATATTTTTATGTTGTAAAATGTAAAAGAAATATTTTATAGCATTACATTACTATTATTATTATTATTATTATTATACTATCTTATTGTATTTGACGTTTACAAAAGAACGAGCCTAAACAAAATGGGATCGAAATGGAATAAAATATGTCAAAACTCAAAATCTCATATCATATACTGTATTGGTAGGTAAATATAATCACATTGTCTTTGGTCCGAATAAAAAGCCATTTGATTGAATCGTCTCAGCCAACAATTGTTTGTACGATAGATATTACGTATTTACGTACGTTAAAGGATACTGTTATTGTGTTATTATTAAATCACAATTATTTTCTAAATATAATTCGTGATGAATTTGACTATGCACATTGTGCACATTTGTATTTAGAGGGAAAAAGGACTTACGCGAATTCTATTAAATTTCTGTAGGTACCATATACATCCGACCAGTGCGAGGATATAGAATTTCGTTGGCGTTTTACAGTTTCGATCGTTGTGTGTGTTACTGAATAGTCTGTTGAAACCAAAAAATAAAGGAAATTGTCTGTATAAGATTGGATTTGAAAATCTAATATTTCACTGTATTGCTGTCAGTCTTTGTGATTGTAAAGATTATTCTCCCTTCTCTATACAAAAAACTTGGTTGGATAAAAAATATCGTTTGCTTTAGTCGTATATTACATACTATGTATGTAATATAGGTACATCCATCTCACTATTTTCATTAAATTTTTTTAATTTTAACAAATTCACATCATTGTAAAAATTGACTTTTATAATAGTAAAAAAAAAAACATTAACCTTGTTATTCTTCATAGTACTTGTACGCAAAATATTTCTAAATTAACTTTAAAAATAAATTAAGATAACATATAATATAATATGAAAGATAAATAAAACATTTTTTTTCTGAACAAAAATAGTGAGAGTTTGATAAATTATATTTCTTAAAATATATTTGTTTTTCTTAATTGGTTATATGAACAATATTTCTGTTTTTAATATTAATAATAACCGAATCATTTATCATAATTATTTTCAATAATATTATATGCTGGTAACAACTCGGGTAAACGTCGTTTTCCTGTTGAAATCTGCTCGCATACGAGGGAGTGAAATGGAAAAAAAATCTCGTACACCCATAATTCTGTCAAATGTATTGTGTTGGTTGGGGTGTTCTACCGATAAAAGTTCCCCCAACCCTTCCCATCCTAACCTCTTGAAATTTATTGTGGCGCCATATCATACTAACAGTGTTTTTCAAATAATGAAAGAGCAGTGATTTTGAGTCAAAGGCCGTATAAAAGCCTGAAACCCCGAAGATAAGCTAGTTTCCAGGGGGTAGGTTGGTTTTTTCTTGGTTTTCTCGCAAACGTTCCGAAATTAAATACAGCAACTACAATAAGAGCGGAGTAGGTAGTTGAACCGTGGTAAACGAAGACTTACAACTACTTAAGGGATTTCTGAGTTCAGGTTTCGTCATGACTCCCCGACACATAAACCAACACCCGTCCGTCAACTAGGGGTAAACGGCTCTTTGCCGCCCTCAGTTATATAGTTCAGGTATAGAAATACGATATCATCAAGTTTACTGTTAAATGTCATATGATATATCACAATAGGATACGGTTGGTTGGATTTTTTTAACAACACGCGTATGTAATCGGAAATAATGCACGAGGAATTTAAGGATTCTTGTAACTTATTATTTCGTAATGGTTTATTATTATAATAATTATTACTTATGTCGGCCATGGAATCGTAAATTGTAATGACATTGTAAAAATAATGATATGCAGTAATTTAACGTAAATGCGATTGACATTAGTTTTCACTGAACAAAATATATTATGATAAATCAAATTAACTTTCAAGTGTAAATTAAGAAATAATTCTGAGTTATAAATAAGATATAAAATTAAGAACATTTATTTAGTTCTATCAAAACTTTTTAATAGATGTAAAGCAATGTAATTGCTCATAATATGCAGAATTAAGACGATAGTCATTTTGAAAACTACAAAAATTATGAGAATCGTAGTAGTTGTACACTTATACTTAGTTTTTCGTAATAAAATGTAATTATTTCGATGTTAAAATAATTAATTTAATGTCTGATAATCATTATTATAATTACTGCAAATGTGCAAATGTTAAACTTTAACTTTAAAGTACGTTTTCATTTTTTATAGTACCCATACGTAGTTATTTATAGGTATTTATGAAACAGCAGGCGCCCAGAGCAAATAGACTAATATCAGAACAATACTGTTTAAAATATTTGGCAATGTATTGTTCTTCTCAATTATTAATAAATCAATATTGGATGCACAATCAATAGTTATCATTAATAAAAAAAAATCATCACTGGGCATTGTCATTCTTTTAAAATCGTTTAATTCGTTAAATACGTTGTTCTTTAAACAAAAATGTCTTGAAATATATTTTGGTTTTCATATTATGTTGTATAGTACTTACCTACCTAATTCTTTGTTTAATGCTTTAATTAAATGAACATAAACAATATAATATAATAATAGTCTAGTCGGTTTTAGAAAATTTCCAATCGCGATATATTTTTAAACAAATTATATTATTATATTAAAAAATATTACTATTACAACTCTTAACCGACTAATTCAAATTTCTTACTTTTGTTTTTGGTTTTAAATATTACACTAAAAAACGACAAAAAAGTAAATTACGTTTCTGGACAGTAATGACGTAGTTCAAGTAGTCGTTCTGGTGGTGATACCTACAAATAATACAATAACGTTTCTTTTATTCCCGAATTAAACCACTTGGCCTAAAAAAAAAATATTTAAATAATAATATCTGGTTGGTACGCGGTTGTACAAGTATAAGCAGGTATGCATTATTGTTCGGCTCGCACTTCCCTTTTCGGTACAAGTTGAATAAGTCATTTACCGTTTTACGACGTCACGTTGTCGCCCGCTACAAGAGAATACAGCAGAGTACATTATATAAGTAGGTACCTCTCGTGAAATATTACCTTTGCAGCGATACACAGTCGCTGCTGTGATACGGCCGGGGTAATAAAACGTCGTTGCTCGAACGAAATTGAACGGCCGTATAACCGCGATTAACCGGTAAAGGTTTTTTTTATATTTTTTTAACACAAGATAGTATCCCACACCGAACCCATAGGTATAATATATCTGTCAGTCGCGGACCGTATGGTGGTCTACGTTTTTTTTCCACACGACGTCGTAAGCCATTAAAAATAAATAACCAACTATATACACATCTAACCAACTGTTGACAAGTAGTGTGTATATTATTCGTCGTTCGATTCTTTGTATACATAATATTATATCATATAATATTTATATATATATTTGTCCAATAGAAGAAATCGCGATCCAGACATCAGAGTTTCGTCTGTATTGACGTGAAAATTGTACGATGAAAAAAAGAAAAACCTTGCTTTTGTCGTCTAATGACTGCGTGTTGTGTTTTTATTCCCCCGGGGAAAACGCCATGTGTAAACTTTCAGTCCCAAGTTCGGCGAACATTAACTTTTGCTTTTCAAAACTGCGGACTTATTTCTTCTGCATTGTGTTGCCTCTATACCACCCGATACATTAGACTGGTATTTTGTACTAGGGAAAATCGTTTGATTTCGCGCTGAGTATTTCCTAGGATTTTATATAACTATATTATTATTACATAAATAAAAGCGATCAACATTTCTATAGGCGAATTTGATTGCATGTACGTTTTCCTACGATGCATAATATATATACAAAAAAAAAATAACTAATACGTTTCAAAATGTGTATTTAATTATTACTTATGATATTGTGACATTTTTTTCTTATGATTAAAAAGTCATACAACTGCACGAACCACCAATGTTCCAATTCAAAAAGTTGTTCTTGTCTGTACCTTTTTGTGTTTTGTTTTAATAACATTATCAGTTGGGCTTAAATTATAATATTATTGATACTTTTTATTCAATGAGAATAATTTGATATGTTAAAAAATACATTTTTTAAACAATTATAAAGTGCAAATAATTGAAAATGAAATGTACAATATTGTTGAATTGAAAAAAATCGTTCTAATTCAATCAAATGTATATTGTGCAATGTGCATGTATAATGTATACTGATATTTGTAAAAAAATATTTAAAACGTCAGTTAAACTTTACTGGTTGTACATGAAATTCCAAAAGAGTATATTGCTAAATGCTAATACACTTCTTATAAAAAATTATTATCCGTTCGTATAATAAATTAGGGTAAAATAATTATATTTCTAAAAATTGATTACTTAAAACTAGATGTATTATGATTATGTTATCAAGGAAACATTTTATTTGGTTATGATTGTCTCATATGAACGCTTCTTAGTTCTTATACTAACCGTATTTCAAAATAAATATCTATCGACACAACCACATAATTAACACCAATATTCTTTAGTTTTTTACAATTTATTATATTCTTAATAATAAGAAATAATTTTTCGTTTTATGTGCACATAGTTACACAGATAATTTAAAATGGCCTCACTATTATTGATAATTTTTTTTTCTTATTCCTCCCTGCTTGCTATCGAAAGTAATATTATGAAGTTAGGTTGGAAGGATATAATTTGTACGAATATTTCACATTTTATCATAAAAATATAGTTTTTAGTACTTTTTACCCTGTCAACTATATATAGCTGCTGTGCATCGTTTACTTGCGGTTTTTAATATATTATTATATTATATGGTTCGTCCTCGGGTTAGGCTTAAAAAAAATTCTCCGCAACAGAGCTTATTACGCGCGTCTTGTTCACTGGGGCAGCTCCCCCAGGCAAACGTTATTATTATTCCATTTTCACACCCGACCGAGAAAAGCCAGATATCAAGTGGCCGCTGGGGGAGGGTCGAATGGTTGGCAGAATGAATAAGAAAAACTCCTCTCGTATTATCAGCCGCATCATCCTGACAGATATGATCAGAAAAAGTTAAATCCTCACTTCGTCACTATTCCACCGTGGCTATTCGGGCGGAGGGTGCTCAGACCGTATGGGACGTGAAGGTGGCCGTGAAGAAGACGTGAGAAGATTAAATTGCAAATCCCCGGGCCCATAAAGCAGAACGGGTGTGACATCTGCCGTTGACAACGCGCGTGCGAGTATATGGAGAACGAAGAAGAAAAAAAAAATGTCGGACAGTTTTTACCTTATTGTCGTGAAATATACGATCCCGTATAGTAATATGGGCTGAAAAGGTCGTAAATTCACAAAGAGTCCCTGTGCGTAATGGACGCGAGGGCAGGCGACGAGAAAACACATTTTGGGTGTGTAGAGTTTTTGTGACACCGCCGCCGCACCGCCCGGCGTAGGGTTAGTGTGGCCAAAGGTTAGATACGCAGCCCAAATAGAACGCTGCAGTTCAACTTGTTTGCTGTTTCTTTTAATACGGAGAACTTCTGTTGACTGTTTTAATTGCAATGAAGAAGTTTTGAATTATGTAAACAATGATGAAAAAACATTTGGTAAAAATTCAAAAGTATAATATATAAGTTGCAAAGTCATGAACTCTGTTTTATTTATTTTAACTGGATGGTATAGCGACCATGGCCAAATTACTTTTATCTCAACGGTTTTATTTATTCTGTTCTTTGTATGGTCATTAAACAAAATTTGAATTATTAAGAGATGAAACGTTATGTTCCTTTATGTAACATGCATCATCACAATAATACTATTAAATATGAAATATATGAACGGCGTTCGTTATAAGTAATCATAACAACGTTAACTGAAATTATTATAAATTAATTATTTTTTTATTATTATTTCATTAAATGCGTATATTATTACAAAATATTATATATTAATATTTTGGACAATGAACGAGTATAAAATATAATTATTTTATAGGTTTGTTGAAGATACGGTTTATTTGTCTGTCCTGCTCTATACTGCAATATCAAAAAGTTTTCGGACATAAATTATAACGTTTACCTTTTGATAATAAATAATAATATATTCATATATTTAAGTACACGTTTCACTGGTATATTGGATATTTACGTTCAACGCGAATTTGAGTCCTTAAATGTAAATTTTGTAAGTTAATGAAAGTTAATGAAAGTTAGTGATGAGTAGAGATAAATCAAACGTATGTAAATATAAACTGTAGATTATACTGACTATCTGGATACAAGCGGTTGTGAATATGCATACTTTTGATGGTGTGTGTACTGTGTACTCAAGAGTATAAAGTTTACTAGAATAATACATTACCTGTATATAATATTACCCCATTCAATATGTATACAAATATGTGCCTTCAACCTTGTACCTAGGTATATTCCATATCTACATTTATTCAACCAATAGTTTAATGTGGTTAGGTACCCGTAGAAATGCAAGGTTAGAGACTTATTAGTGTTACATTAATATAAATTAATCATATTTTGTTCTTATAATTTTAGCGTAGGTTTGCGCATTTATTTTTAACAGGTACGTAGTATGATTTGCATAACGATGTGCACTTACGATTCTTTCGTAAACAAAAAAGTGAACAGTTTATTTTATTGTCCAATTACCGAAAAAAATATGAATTATCATAACGTTTGTTTACGATTTCACGTTTTTACGTATTTTATCAAAGTAGGTGTATTTAATTGCTCAGTATATTTTCGTTTTGTAAAACGTAAACGTAAATAATTATATTTGTTTGGACCCGTATACCATATATCATTGCGCACGTTCAAACATTTAACTTTTTAACTGCGTCTTTTTCATTTTATCTGCACGTAAAGTAAACATAGGTACTTTTTGAAGAAAATTTCACTGTGGTATATTATTCTGAATAGAGGTCCTTCAGGCCAACGGTTAAAACATCGCATTGTGTGTCGTCCAGCGGGTCGTTCGATTTGTGAAAAATAAGAAGTGAAATTGGAAAAAAAAAATGGCGTTTTTCATTGAACAGTGAAAAATCACGATGGCTATTAGATTTGTCGAGGGGACCATGGGCCGTGCGGGGAAGTTGCATTTTGCCGTCCTGCTGCAGTACGGGAGCTTGCACGCACTACACATATGTGAATGTGACAGCTGAAAACGTGCATTGTTGGGCTGGACCGCAGAGATATGCTTTTAAACTCTTTATCAGTTTATAGTTGATTACACATGGCAAATGTACGGCTATTGTATATTGTGCGTGTGGCGGCGGCGGCGGCGGCGGCGGCGGCGGTCGTGTTGTAATAACTCTGAAATGTGAAATTGTCGGCGGTGTCGTCGTCCTGCTGGAGATTAGTCGATTGGAAATTAGAGAACTCGCGAATGTTGACGTTGAACAACTACCGCCTACCTACTTGTTATATTTTGTCGAAAATGTAAAAATCGATGACTATAATTTATAGTAGCTGTTTAGGTATCCATAATAGAACGGAAAACTATTGTGGCTTTCACCGCGAATGCGGGTTTTCAGTCACCGAACAAAGTCGGCTCGAGACCGCAATCGAATAGGTATTATTATTATTTTTTTCAGAACAGCAGACCGACGCCAAACATATTTTAACATTGTTTAGTAATAATGTTGGTCTATATTATAGCCTCTCGATATCTGTGGTGGTCTGGTCAGACAAACAATATAATATTATTTCGATGAATTGCGGTTGTGAATAGGTAAACATTCGTCTACAAGCCTAAAACCGTAACGAAAACACTCCCGCGGAATATTGTTGAGTTAACATTAATATTCGACAAACGATGCAGTGACGCATAATCCATTACTCTCGTAGAATTTATCTTACTACATAATATTATTATTTTAATGTTTGACGAGAAATTACCATGCCAAGTGAAAAACATTTGTTGGTAAGGTTATGGGTTTTGTTTAGTTTTGATAGTAGTTCTCGAAAATTTCCTTTTTGTACCATCATTATTATAGTATTTAAACTTTAAAATGGCATAAAATAGCCTCACTACAATGATAATATTATTTTGATTTTTATACGATGGGTAGTTTTTGAACACATATTTTGCGCGTACACAAATTTAATTTATGATTTTATGACATTTAATAGTTTTGTTTATTGAAAAAATTAAAATAATCCATTTGTTAATATGCAAGTTGATTTTACGTTTATCTAACGCTTATTTGCATAAAATATTCCATAAAGATAACACCCCAATATATTATATTGTCGCGCCCTTTTTTTTCATTAAAATCTGGAATACCATTTGATATTTTATTTCAACGTTAGCTTACTATGTTTGAGTTTAGTAAATGAACATAATATTACATATGTACATACACTTTTGACTAAAATTATTACTTAAATATTATTAGATGTTAAATTTAGTTAACATTATGAATAGTTTCTTAGCTTGTTTATATTACTAATTTCTATACAAATATTTTTCTTACCCTAAAAACATAAATAAAGAACTACTGAAACAGTATATACAACTATACGCTGCATCCATAGAATCTATAAATATAATTTGATGTTTACACTTATATTCGTTTTCGTTAGGTATACAATGTATAAAATAATAATACTTTTTTAAATATTAATAGTTGGTTAAAAATAATTATTGACTAAGACATACACCCAGTGTAGAAATACTAAATATTGTAATTCTTAGGGATTTTTTACTCTGGCAACGAAAACCCGTAGCTCACTCGGACTCTAAAATGAGACTTTACTATCGATCTGTATTAAAACTGATACCAATTACACCGTGCACTTTACAGAAGCCCCATGTTGAGTATAGAAACATGTTTCTATGTATTTATAACTTATAAGCATTCAGCTATTCAATCAGTTAATCCAATTTCTGTTCTACAAACCAAATCGTTAAAATCGTGTTGGTTTTCAAAAACATGTTCATAGAAATGAAAAATAAAAACTTCCGATAAACTAGAATTTACTTACATAATATCGTAATTTATAATCTGTAATGAAATAATTCAGGAATAGTAAGAATATTAATATGTAGTTATCAAATCGTGTTTTCTAAACGATTCCGGCTCTTCTTTTAACCAACATTTGGCTTACTCATACAATAGGCAATATAATGTAATAGTAAAAGTAGAAAAAATATTTATGTAATGTCGTTTTAAAAATTTGTCAACAATGAATGTATTAAATGTAGGTACCTACTATCTTCAAACTATTTAAATATCATGAATTAGAGTTACGAGTAAGAAATTTTAATCTTGCCATAGAAAACCGCTATTATATTTTTATTTATATTCACTTTCTACTTGTTGGTATTCCTAAATTATGTAATATATTATTGTTTATAAATTTAATTATACAACAAAAAAACGGTATTTGATAATCAAGTTTGTCTTCATATTCATCAGAATTCAGAGTGCTCGTTTTAATGAACGATTTAAATAGGTATCTTGCATTCTTTCAATTTTTTTTTAACAACGTGTTTTTCAAAACATACTTAAGAAATCAGAGTATTATTGTACTAATTTTATGAAAATAAAAGTTTATAACTAATTAAAAACTATTAACATTTATTTATTTTTATTTCTTAAGAACTTTTGAATTCATTTGAGCAATTACAAAAATATTAAACTTATTGTAGAAATATAAAAATCTTATTTATAATTTTTAATTAGTTTTTATTAGGTTTTTGTGATTTAAAACCGTATAATTTTAATTGTGTAAGAGACATACTTTGATTTTACAAATGCTTGTAGTATTTATTAAATTACTTACCGTGCACAATAATGGCCCTTTGTCGAGGTATAAAACTACAAGTCAAAAGTTAAATACAAAAAAAATATAATAAACATTTATCATTTGTAAAAAATTGATCTTAATATTATGTTCTGTACTTTTTCAATTATTAAAAAAAAAATAAAACCTTAAGTCATATATCTTTGAAGAATTCCAATCGCTAAAAGTAATTTAAATTAATTTTGTAGATGGATATTTATATACACGTTATTATTAGATTCTGAGTGAAACGATGAATGTATTGATTTTACAATGATGTGTGTTTTTTTTTTTTATTTTTTTTTTTATTTTTTTATTTTTGTGTCTGTGTACACGATAAGTAGTCGAAATAATGCTTCGATTTTCGACTTCAGTATCTTGTTCGATGGGAAAGTGAATATCGTTGGTGCATTGGGGAGGTCAAAATTTTAATTTCCCAGTAGTTTTCAAAAGCGATGTGAAAAACAAAAGAAAAATTAAGGAAAAACGGGAATTTTTACGCAAAATCGATTTTTAACAAAATCGATTTTGGTTATTGGTGTAACTCTAAAACAAATGACCGTAGATGCATGAAATTTTCACTGGTTGTTTATATTTGCATTTTCTATACACAATACAATTTTGAAAATAATTTGACTTTTTTTGAACTGTTTACGGACATTGTCAGTTTTCAGTTTTTTTAAATTTTTTTTCTATAAATATCAATAAAATTTTATTTGTTGGGTAAAAAAGCTTGAAAATTTAATAGAAGGCTCCTAGGTTATTGTTTCAAAGGCAGATGAAAAAAATTAAAAATCCTTAGTCACAGTTTTTTTTTATACACGTTTAAAGTTCAAATCTTGAAAAAATACGGAAAAATCACGAAAATTTGCAAATTATTTTGAGTTAGAAATTCATAAAAAATTTTCTTTTTAAATCTAAGATTTTAAAATCTAATACAAGATTCCTCATAAGTTTGTCTAACTTTATCAAAAAAAAAATTTCTACAAGAAAGTCAAATTAAATTTTTATGAGCGTTTTAAATTCATATTTTTACAACATTAGATATTCACTCGATTTCTCATGTACCGATTTCCTTATTTTCTTGTAATTCAAAAACGAATAACTGTAGATACATGAAAATTTCACTGAATGTTTATATTAGCATTTCCTATACACCATACAATTTTGAAAATATTTTGACACTTTTTGAGCTGTTTACGGGCATTTTCAGTTTTCATTTTCAATTTTTTTAGTTTTTTTTTCTATAAATATCAATAAAGTTTTATCTGTTGGGCCAAAAAGTGTAAAAATTTAATACAAGACTCCTGATATATTTTTACAATAGCAGTTGAAAAATATTGAAAATACATAGGCACAGTTTTTTTTTATAAGCATTTAAAGATCAAATTTGGACAGAATTTATCAAAATCTCGAAAATTATCAACCATTGTAATTAATAAATTATAAAATGTTCAGTTTTTATAGCTAAGGATTGAAAATTTAAAACAAGATTCCATGTAAATAGATAATTTGGTTACCAAAAAATCTAAAAAATACACAAGCACAGTTTATTTGTATAGTCATTTTAAGTTCAAATTTGGACGAAATTACATAAAAACCTAGAATAACTATTTTAGTTATTTTGTTGTGATTGTATAATATTATTCGTGGGCACTTGAAACTTCTAATTTGTAATATTTTCATCGATATATTATGATGATAGTATCACGGTTTGTTGTTGATGTATAACGCGTTATATGTACCTAATGGATATTGTGATATGATTAATTTGGAATTTATTATAGGTCAATTTTTTTTTTAATACCATAGATAAGTGTATAATATGTCTTATACCTAGACTGACATATCGTCTCCACTCAGAATCGTTTTTCTTATACAATGATATATCATTGAATTCAAATTTAATACCATCCATTATACAGTGACCCACTTGTAACCTACAGTACAGCAGAGCGACATCCACTTGCCCACCTTTTTTTATTATTGTACCTATACCTATATTTTGCAGTTATAAAATGGTAATTTTATTGTGTTGTACGTGACTCCTTATAGATTGTAGTTTTCATATAAATTTAACACACTATTAATGTTAATTTAATAATTTAATTTTTTTATATCATATTTTAACTGTAATGCACTCCATCTGAAGGTTTTAAATCCACCCCCGTGGAGTGGGATGGGTAGTACAGGGGTAGTATTATTCCGTTTTAACTGTACTTTTATTTGGATATTTTGGTATACATATATGTATACTGTAGGTTATTTACTTCGAAAAAAGACATTGCAAGACGTTATTTGTTAAAATTATAGTATATTATATCACCGCATAGTCCCTCGGAGAGCATTGGTCCGTGGTTTTATTTGATCCTTTGTCTTTTTGGCATACACATGAACGACATATAACGACATATCCAACGTATGAAAAGTACAATATACGCGAAGAAAACAAAAAACTATTAGCAAATAATTGAGATGTAGGTCACGTATCTTCTGTATAATATCACCGTTAAAGTTTTTCGCATGTTAAGCATATGATTGAAGAAAAAAATCCAAGAATGAAACAATATAAAGGAGAGCTACATTACACAACGAGTTGAACTTTTAAAGCTATGCAGTCATTTTTATTTGGTAATTTGTCATTATATGGCTTTTATATTTTATAGAAAAAATATATAACTACAAGCGTCTTAACCCATGTTCACTAATGATTATGTTGTATTTATTTATTTCGAATACCGGAATATATTATTTAAAAGTTAAAATTAAAGTTAGTATTTCATGGTAGTTCGATAGACTAGTCTATGACATAATATCCAGGCCAAAGAAATACCTGCCAAATAATCCCTAAAACAAATGGCTCATACACCAAATATTCCTTGGTCAAAAATCTCCAAGAAATAATACTACAAAATAATCTAAAAATAATAAAAATATACATATATATTAGTATATTACTTATTATAATATTTTCAGTTTAAAACTACAGCTAACTAAAAAACAACTTAGACCAATATAATACTATGGAATTTAGATACTTCTTTGAAATACCTGAAAAAATCATTTTCTAACATAAATAACATTTAAAAAATAAAAACTAAATTGACAGATCTGCGCAAAGTCATATAATAATATTTATAACGTCTTTTACAGCTTTTGGTTTTGTACTCAGCACAGGCCATAGCTAGGGCCATATACATTTGTCATCCTTTTTTTTTTCAAGAACACTATATAATTAATATCCATCAACATTTAAAAGAAGGACATTTTTTAAAACTTTTTAAAAAATCCAACGACATTTGTATCCAAACTGTCACGATGAACAAAATAATTATAAAAACAATATCGCAAGCTGTTACTAATACAAGGTAAGCTTTGGTAAAAGTCATCGATGAATTTAAAATTTGTATTTTAGAGAATATTTTTGTCTGGGATTTAGTCTCTGCGACGTTTTTGTTCGAGTTATTTTCTCTGGAATATTTTGTCGTGGATCCGTTAGAAGCTTAGGCTAGGTGAGTTTAACGTGCGTGTTATATGCTTTATTCATGCGTGTACCTATATGCCAAGGTAAATATGCATTAGTAATATACTACTATTATTATAGTACTATATAACTTCTTTAAATACATTTGAATCATTCGATTATGTATTCAAGTCCTTTTTTTTTTACAATGTGTCGTTTAATCGTAAAATGAATTAAAAATTTGAATACAGTAAAATAGTCAAGTTTACAATTTGATTAGGAACGCAGTTCGCAGTTCGTAGTATTTTAAATAGGTACCTAAAATGTTTTAGTAATCGAGATAATTTCTTGAAAGTTTGTTAATTTACATATTAAGCACTTAATTTTTTTCCCCACGGAATTGAAAAATAATATAAATGTTTTAATTTATATTAGTTTGTAATCAACATTCTTAATTTTGTCAAATAGATAAACGTATACTGATCTTAATTAAATATGGTGTATATTATATAACATATATTGTATATTGGTACACTATTAATTTAAATTGGCATTTATTTTAGTAATTTAATTTAATCATTCATGGCAGCTAATTTAACAAGGGCGTACAAAAAGGAACGTTTGCTCAGAAAATATGACTTGTTGGGGGGAGGGGGTTGGGACTTTTTGGATAAAAGTAAAATTTAAGTGACTATGCACTTTGTATTACTAAAGTTCAGCAGATAAATTTAATGTAAAGCTATATAATTATACGTATTTTTGATTTTTTTACTATGTGGTAACACTGGTAACTCTATAGATATTCATTAACTATAATAACTGTTTAATGATACCTACAACCATAAAATAATAAGATGCATTGCAATGATACGAACAAAAGCAATAATAACGATATTAGCACTAACATATAGAATAAACAAACATTGTAATAATTGGAAAAAAATATGTGAGTACTCTTCTCAGACTATTATTAAACATAAAAACAAATTAACACCTAATGAAAAATGAACATTCAGCGTAAACGGAGCAAATGCATTGCCCCTCCAACATGGTAAAGAAACAAATATTATAGCAGTGGTTGGTATACAGAGAAAACGAGAATACGAAGGAATATATTATATTATGCAAAGCAATAAGCATTTCCACACAAGTTAAACAAGTTAAGGAATCTTTAGAGCAAAACTGAAACAAGATCAAAGTTGTAGGAACTAAATATTTCCCAAAAGAAACATAACCGTAATATTAACTATATTATATTAACAACACAAATGTAATTATGAATGTAATAACTAATAAGTGACTATTCTTTTTTTATGTATAACAATAAATTAAAATCGCATAAATAGGGCGCATTTAACAGTGGTACAAGACTTGAGTTAAATTATACTACATTTACGAGTTAGATTAAATGTTTAGCGAGTGATAATACGGTAGGACAAAAGAAACGGGGCACGTGAGCCGGTGTACTAGATTTCTCACTTAGAACATTTTTACTTCCTGAAGTGCTTACTTTCATTTAGTACGTTTAAAATTCACAAGCCGTCGGTAACAATTTATTTGCTCTTATGCGTTTGTGAGTGCAATAAGGTGAGGGAAGAAAACGAGGCTATTGTGGTTTTAGTTTTTAAAAAGGACTTTCAAGTGGAGTAAACACAACGTTTACGGAATCGCCCACTCGACCTTTTTTTCGCCTAAAAGGTATCGGATTTATGGTTTTTACTTATAGTTACTATAAACCAAAGCGCACTGAATGTTAAAAGAAAGGCCCTCAGCTGTTGTTGACAAGGATCTCTCGGGCGCATACTTCTTCTGTGTAGTGTATAATGGGATTAGCAGTGTCTCCGGTGGTTGCAGGCGTTTGCAGTTTGAGAGAAAACAATCAACGATGTGGCGCCCCTAAGAAATTTGCATTTTGAGTACGGTTAAAAAACATTTAAATAAGTGGCTCCGGTTCGCAATCAGTGGATAAAAGAACCTGTATAGGTATTACCGCGTACACTAAAACTTCAAAATTAAATCCCGGGTTAGGTTTGGTATGAAATGAGACTGGAAAGTTTTAATTGTCACTTTCTTCCATACCACAACGTGTTATTATGGAAATAAGTTTTGTTAATCACGGGATATCGTACGCAAACGACAGAGGCAACTTGTTCTGCAAATATATATTTCATACAAAAAAATAACACCAATGAAGAACAATACATTTATAAATTCGAATTATTCGGTGAGTTTAGCTCTAAGAACATGCTAAGTAATTATATTGACGTGGAATCCTTTTCATGGACGTAACAGATTTCAATAACATAATATAATATCGCAAAATTAATTTAATGAAATATTAAGCGTAAATATAATCGTTATCTTAATAACAATATGATCAAAAGAAAATATTTAATACATTTAATAATATTATGCTCCTATAATCAATCTCTATGCGATATTTATATAATTATAGAAATATAAATTAAACAGGTTTACAATGTAATAATATTGTTTTTAAAGTAAATACAAAATACTATCATAAAATTAACATACTAAGAAAGTCTAAATGAACGTAATGTCATATAATATGTAACCTAACAGTAACCATAAAGTAATAAACGCACACATTCATATATAATATTTATTCGATATATTGCACAAACTTACTTAACTTACCTCTAACATGTTGTTATATAATATTTATTTTCTCAATTGAGCTTATTTGTAAAGTTTATATTGTGAGTATTATTATTATATTAGATTAAAATATTTTGACGAAGTACATTTTTCTTAGGGTAAGTTTTTTGTTATTAATAATAGGCCGTGAGTTAACACTGCAGTATATAACCTTTGAAACAAAAATGTATTTACAATGCCGAAAAATGCAGTTTAAAGACCAATAGTGGTAAAAATAACTTTAAAAATTAAAAACATTAAAAAATACAAAATAAAAGTTTCAAAATTAAACTCGTTGTTTCGAAATTAAAAATTTCTGTTTAGAAAGCTTCGTTTTACAACAAGCTAAAAATAATGCACTTCACTGCTATATTTATTACAATGGTCAATTGTTATGTATGTTGTATTTTACTTCGGTGAAAAGGATAAAATATAAAATTATAAATTATGCAAAAACTTCGTTTATAATATACTTGTAGACGTGGTTATTAAAGCAAAATAAGGTTTCCAGTCTATGGAAAACTTTAATCTAACTTTTTTGTGTGCTAAAAATTTATATAGCTACGTATTAATTCTGTAAACGACAGCCGATATTACTTTAGCATAAAAAGCCGTTTCTCTTCTGTCGAACGTTAGGGATGCAGAATTATTTTTATTTCTATATATACAAGTTAAAGCCGATAAAAGTTTGTTTTCTTCCGATCGCACATTTTATTTATGTCCCCCCACACATTAGACTATATACCTTGCCCGGTTAATTTATATATATTTGCGCATGTCCAAACACTCACGTAGGAGGGAGCACTCAATAACACTAAAACGCCATTATACGCATAGGCCTTGGCTCGGCGGGGGACAAGTTTGAGAAGAAAATAATCGGAATTTTTATGGATTTTATATAGTACACGCGAAATCAATCGGTTGATTAAACTATTAAAGCCAGAGTAGAATGTAGTATAATAGCTTCGATAGTCGCTAAGGATCCCTTTGGACGCGACTTGCAAGTAGTACGCATTATACACACCATATGCATATGCATGTCTCGTGAAAACGTGATAATAATATTATGTTAATTTACTGTGCTCGGTGACGTAGTAAATATTTCGTTTTGTGGCAGAATATAGAGGATTTTAGTTCTGTAGTCTGTAGTTGATCAAAGGCCTATAGTTTCCCCACAGATGCGCTTTGCAAAGTACTCGGAAAGCCTTGCAACTAAGACAGTTGGGTTTCGCGAAGCACATAATATTATAGGCGTATATTATAAACTATAATTTATAGTGTGAAATCGTTAAATTTCATTTGTTTTTTGTAGTTTACGTACGACGCTGCATAGTACTCCCCTTCACTCCTTACAGCCCTCCGACGACCGCTGTTGGGCGCACAAGTAGAAAACTAGAAAAACAAAAATCTTTATAAATATAATATACATATTATATTAAAATGTAAATGACTGTCTAGATGTTTTCAAAAAAGGTGGTAATAATACTGTTAAGTAATAATATTTTGTTTCGCAATATTATACAAAATTCATCTTAAAAATGAAAAGCAATAAAAAAAATAATAATCAAAACGAGTGATTATTATATATTTATATTAAATTATTTTATTTATCTAGGCGGGTATACCTATATAGTTTTACTTCGGCAAACAATTTTCTCGCTTATAGTAGATGAGGTGAGGATGAAGTAGGTATAGTCTTTAGAGATAAATGTGAGAACCTATATATTATTGTGTATGCCTATCACTCAACACACCGACGACCAGCCATCCAGACGCCGAATGCCGACGAAAACCTGCAACGTAGCTTTCCCGGAAATTTCCTGGGACGACATTTACGCGTGTCTCCATCCGTGTCATATACACATAATATTATACCTTCGACGATATTATGTACCGTTCGCCTCACGCAGTCACCGCACTAACAAACCGTGTTAACGAATATTTTTCGCACGGTCTACCGAGCCTCCTCCACACGCTTTGAAAAGGACGACGACCGTTTCTCGGCTAAAAGGAGTTATGATAATAATATAACATCGTATAATATCAAAGACCGCGGTGGCGGCTGCTGCAGTGTGTCAGACGTCTATATAATAATAATAATATGCGCTTGGATTAGTCGAACATCCCGCCGAAGCCGCGGAAACCCTCGTGGGAAATCTCTTCCGGTCGCCGTTTGTAACCTGCGCCGCCAAAACAGAGCCGACCTGCAGCTCAAATACTATGTAGGTACTTTATGCGAATGATGGTTTACGTACGTCGCGTGACTATTATAATATAATATCCGAGATCCGTGATAACAATTCGCGCGATAATCACCGGAAACAATACAAAAGGGGTGTCGAACGCGTCTCGTTATAATACACATTTTTATACTCGTCAATAAATTCGATATGATGTGCCGTCGAGAGTCGAACGTGGGAAATCGAATATGCTCTGCTCTAATAACGCAATATTAGGCCATGTTACCGACAATCTTGGCCGGTAACGTTTTCCCCACATAGAAGCCTAACGCCCAGACGTGTATTATAACAACAGCCACTCGAATGTTTTTGTATAGTATGCCGTGGTAATATACTGCTTACAGAAAAATCATTTTTAAATGTATTAAATGCTTTCTAGTTACTATGACATCATATTATATAAGAGCTCTTCGCGGGACCGGCATTCGTCCAGATATATAGGTATGCGTTTGGTTAGGTTGGGTGTTGCGACTGAAAAGTGGCTGTCGATATTTATGCCTAATCATATCCAGTCAAGGAGTAATATTAATTAGCTATTCCCACTACACGAACCGGTCTTGATAACCGGGTTGTTTAACACAAATAAAGTTTTCTAAGTTATATTTTACAGGTCCTATAGAAACTCATGACCTGAGTTCATAAGGTAACACAATCAAACACGATAATAGCAACGTACGGTTTATCAAATTATTGAAATAGTAATAATATTATACAGTACACTATCACCCGAGGTCCTGAGTAACCCTGGGTCTTCAGGGTGGAATATTGAAGACCACAGGAGTAGCGGAGACGAGTTGAAACAAATTTAATTATTATGATATATCTATAAGGTAGGTTATAATAACCTATAGTAAATCAAATTATTCATGTTACTTAAAAATAAAGAGATGACCGTGATCTGATAGTCTCTATACTTCGCGATTCAAAACTCAACTCCTGCAGTGTTCTGTAAACCTTAGGAAACTCGCCGACTACGGTGTAAATGACGAGTCAATAATCTATAAACCGTTACAGTGTGAATGATTGCGTGTTTGCGGGGTTATAATAATAGTTTTACAAAAATATGATTAAATATAATATATATTTTTTTAAATCGAGAAATAACAGTCAACAGAATCTTGTGTCTTAAAATCCTTAAATAGTTATTTTGTATTAATACATTCGTTGCCAGTCCATAGTATTATCTATTAGTTAATGGTCATTACTTATTTCTTGTCATTAAAATATTCATCCGTGATCGGGACAGTAAACAAATCACGATGATTTGTAAACACGCCGGGCATCATAATAATATTATAGAGGTACGTCGTATAATAATTATACGTAGTCGGCCATCTATCATAGTTACACGTCTGCGGTTTTACTGCAATGGCCATTGTTGGACGGCCAACGGAACTCGTCGTGTTCACCTGCACTATATTGGATTGCGGACGGCGAAAAACCGCAGGCAGTTGATCGAATGGTTGTGTTCGCCCCCGTGTCTCGGGGGTGGTTTTCGCCCCGACAAATCCCGATCGCGTCGCGGTCGTATATGTACCTACGCACGCGGCACGGCTGTTTTAATTAAAACCGCCGGAGCCGCAGCACCTCGTCCAGTCTATATATACACACACACACGCGCGCGCGCGCACACCCATATAGGCATTATATATAATAATAATAATAATAATGTGAAGACCGTTGTGTGTATTATATGTGTACGTGCAAACGGTCGTCTGCCAGTGGGTGATACAGTCACCTCCACACGTGTGGGTCCGAGGGCGGTGAACAGGATCGTCGGGGAGAGAGAGGGGGGGGGGGGCGCAAGAGGATTCCAAATGGAATATTTTTCGCCTCTCCCCAGAGATTCCGTGGCATAAACGTCATTACGGCAGCAGGCGTTGAACCATTAGCCCTTAATAAACAATAGTTTATAATCCTGTCCAGGAATTCTGCGATTGCATTGCCCATGCGTATAGGTGCATATATATATATATATACCCAGGTACATTATAACTACTGTTTCTGTGTGTCGTCTGTCAGGCACCAAAACGAACGCGGGTGGCGGGCCACGGGTTTTGACGTTTGTATAAATAATGTACGTTGACTAAATTATTCCATTTACATCTCTCTAATATTCAAAATCAAAAGTACTTTTGTATTTTTACTATATACGAGTAGTACTACAATGTACAACACTGCAGTGTGCGTAATATTTATGTTTCTAGAAAAGTTTTCCCATTATTCCATATTATAGTATAGTGTTGTATAAGTTAATTTAAACCAAACGTTTATGGAGAATATAGTTAATTAATATTGCATTAACGATACAAATGTATTTTTTGACATAACAATAAATAATAATAATATTCTGCACAGTGAGTACTAATGAACGTTTTACGAAAACTTGTCTCGCATCTCACCACGACAATATTCACTTATAATATATTTGACATCAAATAATAATATTTTATTTCTTGTATATAGTGGTAACGAGTTTATTAAAATTGACTTTAGTGAGAAAAATACGCTGCAGGGCTATTTACCAGGGAAAACAATACAAAATCAACTTTTCTCGCGCATAAAAATAATTAAAAAAGCTTCCTTTTTACGAGCGGTGCGTAGCTATTGCGACGACGTAATGGATTTGCGCTATTTCGCTGTTTACTCTGCACGACGGGGGTGGACATTCGTTTGTTATTTTTTTTTTTTCAGACAAGATCGACGACAGTCATTTTTTCGAAAGACAATCTTAATAATAAAAAAAAAAAAGAAAAACACATCAACCCGACTGCCGTTGACGGTAAAAATTCGACTGGCTGGTGATTTATATACGAGTCGGAACTTTTAATATTATACAGCACGAATCGCACATCGAGCGTTGAGCTTCGGACCAATAATATATCGTTATCGACCGTTCCGGCCACGCTCCTGCCATACAATGGCTGCGTTTCAATGGAAAACGGATTATACGCTACTAAACGGTCTTCGAGCTAACGGCCAAAAGGCAAAAGGTCGGCGGCGGCGGCGGCGGCGGTGGTCTCGCCAGAGTTTTGGCAATGGTACAACAGCTAGCGGCACGGCGTCAACGTGCGTTATTACTCTGTTGATGTTACACCGGAAGAACACGACTAATCCGCATTGTTTTTAGCGCCCGGCCGGTACGGTTTTGGTTCTTTAGACGTCCAAAACACGAGTTCCTCCCCCGGGAACGACCACGACGACGACGACGAAAAATAAAGAGTTGTCGTTTGGCACATTTTTCTTACACGATTTTACTCGCTATATTCAGCGTCGTCAACATTATTATTCTCGTTCTACGATGACGTGTATAGTATTATAATATCGGCTTCCACGGAGTCCATCGAGCACGGCGACGTGAAGAATTGAATAAATTATGCACAGATGATCGACCGGTCGTGTCACATATAGTGAAAACACTATATTATTATACTACGACGAGTTTACCAGTTATATATTATAGTGGCTATAATGTACTGCGCTGAGCATTTGAATGAAACGCAATTATATTCTAATGAATTGACTGTTACGATTTACGACAAATTTAAATTTAAACGAAATAAATTATGTAAATCAAAATAGTCTTGTTTAACAGGAATTATAAAATTACAATATTCATTATTCAGAATTATTGAAATATTTTAATATTATATTATTATAAGGATACAAAAACAAAAAACAAATTAACTGCACGCCAAATATCACTTGTATAGCTGATAATTATGGGTTACTATGTTAATATTGTTGTTGATCTAGCACTACATCCATCTGAAATGCACAGGCCGTAATATTGGAGGAGTTTACGAGGGCTTAGTTCACTCAAACAATTAACCCCCCCCCCCCTCCCATCCCAAACCCCATCACGAAAAATTGAATTATATTCTGACAAGTCGATAATTTATATCTTTAATCCGTCTTATCGCAAAACTAAAAATATTTTATCTTACTGAAGCAGGTAAATAATAATAACAGTAACATAGTATAATAATAGATCAATAAAAATTCCAAACTTTGGATTTTTTGGTGTTCAAGAAATACCATGGGATTTTCTTACTAACTAACATGACGTATATGTTTTATATTATGATATAATTGTTTGTCATTGAACAACGGGTAATATTTATCATTAATTTATCAAAAGATATTTAAATCATTGACAAGAGGGGAGCGTTGTTACGCTAATTAGTTCGCCTATATTTGTATATTTTATTTATTTATGTCAACGCCCACGAGAGTTCGAGTACAGATATTATTATATTATAACAATATTACAATCTTAAGTTTAATACAAAACAAAATAGACAAGAACAAATACAATTTGACGGTTTAATTTAAGACGAGTTAAAAAGTATGAAATATTTATTATAACACATTAGATAATTATTGAAAAATCGATTGAACGGGATATAAGACCAACTTGAACATCTGCAGCAATTCCATGTTTTTGACGAATTGTATCCTCCTCTGAAACTCTACCACAATCTTCCGGCGCCTGTATGCTAAAGTGCGCAGTAGCGAACCAATGCCTGCGCGACTCCCGACTATACACAGCTGATGATATAAATCACTCGGGCGAATCGGAAATAATTAAACAAAGTACGTTTCGAGTGGAGTATTTACCGGCTAAAGCGTCCGTTGCCGTCGAGGTAGGTACCTATATAATATTCCTCATTGCCGAATAATAACACACGAAAATAATATAAAGTAATATATTATTATAACGCTGAGCCCTCGACGGGCGGCGGAGAATATATTCCGCGCGAGCCAAACACAATGCGACGCGAGAAATCCGCTGGTGCTTTAGACGCGTATTCGATATTATAATATTGTTTTATTTCCACCGTTTTATTTACGCGCGGGTAACACGCGAAATATCAGTTTTCGGCGTGTTGCAATAACAGTAATAATAATATATTATATATAATAATATTATGACGTATACACGCGCATTATAATAATAATAATAATAATATTTGTTTGCTCGGCGGGCAACAGCTGCGGCGCGGCGGCAGGCGTTATTGTAACTCTTAAAATATTATATTATCGTTATACCTACCTACCTACCTACCTACCAAAAGACACTTACCGTTTTGCGATAAATCGTTTTCGATTTTTGACGGCCCCCATTTCACCTCGCGACGCGTGGAACACGGCGATAACTTATACGGTTCACTTTCAGACCGATTTGTGTTGAACGCATTATGATGGCTAATACACTAATATATATAGCGACCCACACGAGTTTCGCACAATATCGCATGAGTCGTATGTATTATAAAATGCATTAAAACATTATTATTATTATTTTTACCAATATACCCATCGTATTCGCTTGAACCAGTTGTAATTGTCAGAGTTCAATACGTGACTGGCAGAATCTGGCGAAAGATTGTCTTCGAAGCGAGGCGGTATGTAGGTCGTCCCTATTCACGGCGGCTTAGATTATTCTGCTAATTCGTATTCCCATCGCTAATGTTTTTTTTTTCCTAATGAAGTCGAGGGTTAAAAGTGAATGTACTAAGACTACGAATGTAATAGTCGCAGTTATTCAATGCATATTACAATATTATTATATACGGCGTCAATGGGATGGAAACACGACTCACGAAATAATGATAACTGCCAATAATGGATGATCCATTTAACGCAAGACACACTCTTTATTTCAAAGAACTATTAACGTTTTTTTGGAAATATTGTTTTTAAATGATTTTAAGTCGTTAAAAAAAGGAATTTTTACAAAATATTTTATTATTTTTAATGACGACGTGCATTTTTAAACTCCATATTCAAAAGCAGAATATTTTTTGGTGTATTTCTATACAATAATATACAAATCGAATCTTGAACCAGTACCTAATGCGTTATAAATTTATAAATATTTTTATTTTTGAGAGCGGTGTGGACAGGTACAGGGCCACAGGGGTAACCAGCAAAATGTTGGTCCACTACTTCGCTCGTCAAAATTTTAAATATTTATAACTCATAAACTAGGTAGGTACTATTCCGAAATTTGATTTTGATCAATCGAAATACTATGAATACTTATAATTCGGAATATGAAATATAAAATGTATGTTGTCATTCAAACGAGTAATACAGTTAAAAATGATAACGATAAAAATGGTAACAATTTAGACTTTTCCGAAAATGTTGTTTCACGATGACTTTAAATTATGTGCAAGAATAATTATTTCAAACACATTTGTTTTCTGTAATAAAAGAGTGTCTTACGTTAAATTGATATCTCCGTATAAATGTGGTAGGTACCTCTACCAGCTACAAACGACGTTACTGGTTTTTTATTTTTAATCGGTTTAAACCTAATTAGTAATTATAATATTTTTAACATTTCAAACGTACCAATTAATGATATTCCTTCTGATTTTTTTGTGTTAATATTATTTTAATAATTATTAAGGGAAACTATGTTGGTGTTCTTTGAAGTTTTGTTTTTATTTTTATTTTTGTATAACAACACAACTTCTGGGCATTAAATAAAATACCAACCTGTACTGTAATGTCTTTGCATTTTAAATGAAATTCAAAGTACAGGAGTTATTAAAATATCAAACCTAAAAGTTTTGAGAATTTACTAATTATTTAGCGCGTAGTGGCTAATTGTAAAAATCGTTAATCCGAATACATATTATGTATAAATTGTATATTATGTTTATGTATAAAATCGGTATAAAACTCGGAAATTGTAAAACAAACAGGAAAAAAATCCTTAAATTACCTGTAAATATTATTATGACAATAGACGCACTATGTTATTTCAATACTTACTTAACTATTTCCGTTTAAAAAACACAATAATATCAATAAGATCTAACAACTTAGCAATGCACGTAAGCCAGGTAGTGTGTATCCATATTCAATAATATCTATTACCTATAGAGGTATCTAATTAAATCCATAAGACAATACGCCGTAACAAAATATTCCACATAATCAAAATAATTACTAGATAGGTACCAGGTACCTGGTACCTATTATAAGATAACACTAAACGTAGGTAAGCCAAGAAATATGTATGTAATTGTAATACGATACAAAACAATAAGACATGATAAATGTTTAATATTTCAAAAATTTCTGTTCGTCAATAACCTTATAATATAATATCCTCTAACAAGAATATTATTAATGCGCCTTACAAATTACAATCGGATAGTCAAAAATGATAAAACATCATCATTAATTTATGTTTTATGAATACAATTTGTCATCATCAAAACTATGGTCTGTGTCTGTGAAGGTGTAGTAGAGGGG
This sequence comes from Metopolophium dirhodum, assembly GCF_019925205.1. Classification (NCBI taxonomy): domain Eukaryota; kingdom Metazoa; phylum Arthropoda; class Insecta; order Hemiptera; family Aphididae; genus Metopolophium; species Metopolophium dirhodum. The sequence goes on along the minus strand of NC_083561.1, from coordinate 36,160,256 downwards.
TCTGATGTATGCTTTTTAATTTTTATCAGGTTCTTGATAGGTAAGCTTACCTTTTTCCAATGCTGGCTAGGTACTATTATTATTTTCATAAAATATTATTTGTTGGTTTTTACTATAAGCAGTACTATCGTCGGAAAATGTATTGCGGTATACAATATATTGAGTAATATCCATTACCTACGCGTCTTAGCTGTTATAAATACTCGTGTAATAATCATTTTTGTGGCCAACAATATTCTTGTTAGTTGTTACAGATACGCAACCAAGTACTGTTAGATATTAGTTGAAATAATCCTACTATGCATAATATCTATGGCATATTTACTATTTATTTTTATAGTTTACAACTATTTTTATACTAATTTTTAACCTTTGTTTCTATTATTGCGCGCTAATAATGTAACGTTAATAGGTAGGCATACAATATAATGCATTTGTAATTATTTATGAGTATAATGTAGTTTGACTAGTATACCTATGTACTAAATACATTAATAGATTATTGTTTTACGCTTTTAATGAAAACGCCGTTATTATCTTTACAATCGATCTTTGACGATTACTCATTAATGTAGATTCACAATTTTCCGTTTGACTTGACCCATATGTTAGTCAGTCACCTCGAGGCCAAATTACATTTGCATAAGACTACTATATTGGAACACACATACTCGTTAAGCCGTTATTATAATTACACAGACCTTTCAGACTCGATAATATTATAATAAACACCACCGAGAACCACAACTTGTCTACAACTAGTACACATAATATACCTATCACATTTAATATAATTTTTTTTCAAAAATTTAATATACACACGCGTATTATCCTCGCCGAGAACACGGTTTCATGTACAACACACGTACCTATATATATATATGTGTTAATTTATACCGTTCGGCTAGAAAAACATTTGCGTATAATATATTATACATGTGCGTGATTAATAATCTTATGTTAGTTGTACGTACACTATAGGTATTATTGGACACGATTAATATTTAATATTTTGCGAAGTGCGCGCGGGTTTGAAATCGTATTTTATAAATCGTACGTGCATTTGGTTTTGTGTATGAAACGCGAATTGCTTCAAGGACGCATAATTTATACATAACAAGAGGAACTAACGAACGAAAACTATACTCTACGATCATCGACGTCCATAAAAGTTAATTAATAAATATATTATAAGAAAAATGGGTACGCTCATTTGTCTAAACTCGACGTATACAACAGGCTTTCGTTTATCCATATTATATTTTGTATTTTAAATGCAATGATTTGTTTAACAAAAAAAAAAAAAAAAACAGTCATTTTAAAATTTTAAATAGTGCATCTTCATTGAAATGGATAGTGGAAAATTTTTATTTTAAAACCAATATAATATTATCATACACGGTTTACGATTGAAAAAATCATGTAGAACATTGCCGTACTATACTGCGGTTATTCAATAATGATTAATGACGGAATGCATGTTCAACCACTCCGTCCTATAAATTTGTTCGATATCTTTATTCTTGTATTTATTTCTGTAAGAAAATAATAAAATATATTATATAACGCGTGGAACCTCGTGGTCGTAAAACATCCGAATATCGAACACCCTCCCTAGAAATTACGCGAGAGTTCATGACGATCGTGTTTTAGAGGTGTAGAAGATGTATAACGTGCGTATATATTATATTATTATTATATTTATCTAAATATATATACCCAAAACGATTATTTCAGAGAGCTTCTTGCACGAAAACGGGGCGACAATGGGGGAATACGACTAAAAATAAAAATTGAAATGCAGACGATTGCATAAAAATAACGCCATCGTCGGTGCGTAGTTTTATTAAGTGTCGAAAACCAATAGATAAAATAAATGTATCAATTTATTTGTGGCATCAAAGTTCGTAAATCGAATGCCACATACGATGACATGCATTTATATTATTTTTTTCATGACGAATCGTCGAAGGCGATTTTTATTATTATACATAATTTTAACATCATATCGTTACAACAAGTTAATAGAAATCGTACGTTGCTAGGAATGTTGATGGTGACATCGGTCGCGGAGGTGATGTCATATTAGAATACTCTGGTACTCTATAATCCCTGGAAATGACGGTGTTGGTGGTGAATACGATGTGATGTAATCATTTTCCGTAAATACTGTTGTGAGAGAGCCTCAGAGTTCTAAGGGGGTAAATAAATAAATAGATAATTTTTTAGATATATATATATATTAGGATAAATATATAATATAAAATCATACCACGTGTTGATGTAATGAGGGTGATGTCAACGGTGTTGATGATTATAATAATTATATACATTTCCCTGATATTTTATTGATATGGTTGGTTTCTTGTCCGTACCAAAATGCTCTCCTATGGCTTTGTATAATTTTGCTATTTTTGCATGTCCTTCACTTAACACTAGCATGAAGTTCTATCAGATGTTTCTATGCTTGTGGATTCCATTGAGTTTATCTTTTCTTTTAATAAACTGATCTCTTTGAGTATCGACTGGTTATCTTTTACCGTAATGGTTTTATTGTTGGGTTTCTAAAAAAAAAAAATTAAAAATTATAATAATTTTATACATTCTAAACTTAGTACTTACCAATTTTGGCTTTCAAAAAATGTCGAGTGTGCCAAAAAAACATACTTAAACTAATATACACAGAATATTTTTCATTTTAGTGTATCTTTTAACACTTTTTGCGGTATAATCGTCTTCAATCTAAAAAGAAATACGTAATAATATTATTTTCAGTTACAAATTACTGGAAAAAACATTAAAATATTAAATACTTACATTAATTATACAAGATTGCATTGTCTTTCACTGAACACGACGAATGAATTACACAAAATGGATGTTTATTTTAATATTTGTCTAGCCTTCAACGTAATCATGTATGGTTGTTGGATTTTGTCTCTTATTAGCCAGTAATCCTTATACAATATTTCAATCACAATAATTCGAACAATTATTAGAGACAATTGAATACAATAATATAACGAATTATATTATTAGTATGATTTAAAACTGTTGATTGTACCTTTATTATCTAATCATGTCGAACGATATAACTTTTACCTTTTCCACTATCCTTTCAGAGTGTAACCTTTTACACGCGGTCTATTATAAGTGGCTTCTAGTTTTAACTTAAATTTGATAGCGTTTTTCTTAACATGAGTTTTCAGTATATTAGATTGGATTTCAAATAGTTAAGAAATTTATTATAATTTTGAACTTTATCAATATTTTTAGCGTAATGCCATACTATTTTACGGTTTGCTGATGTTGACATTTCTATACAACCTGGGAATCTAACCAGTTCCATACGCGCTTTTTTGCACCTTAACAGCTGAAGTAGAATTAGCGGTAGAAATGCGTTTACCATTGACTACAGTCGTATAAGAATCTTAAAAAAAAAAAATAATATATATTCATATTAGCTTATACTCTATCAATGATATTAACATGGGATTAATGTATAAAAACCATGAAAACGCATATTGCCCTATACCTATACCAGCACTTATTTGGTCATCTCTGTTGTCCTCGCGGGTTATACTTTTTTAGAGTTTTCAAGCCACCATAGCTGCAGAGGTACGACGTATAGCCATTTATATGGATGTAAATCTCGATCCTCACTGCGGTCATCCGTTGGAGCAGGTATATATCTAAGCTCGGCTTGAATCTTGACACACACACACACACAATATATATATACAAGTGGATACGTATATGCGGTCAAAAGGCAAATGGCCCGAAAATTATAACAAATAGATACAAGCGTTCCGAGCCGGTCTAGTTTTTATGTTTGGCCCCGGGACGACGATGTCTCGACGTCAGAGAGAGAGAGAGAGAGAGAGAGAGAGTGAGAGAGATGTGAGGATAGTGCGAGGGCAGCGGCGACATGATGAAGAGGTTGGCGTGCGAAATTCCGTTCCGGCGGCGGCGTCTGCGAATTGCGGTTCGTCCGGTTTGAGTAATCGTCGTCATCGCCGTCGTCTGCGGACCTAAATCGGACAAATCGTTTTGCACCCGATCGCCGGACGTTTGTCCCTCGACCCATTTGTAAATCTTCCCCTTGGCGTATTATTTTTTTGCTATCTCTCTCTCTCTCTCTCTCTCTCTGTCTCTCTATTTGTTACGTCCCTCGCGCGAATGTGTTACGTCGCGATTGTCGCGGAAACACGCACAAATGCGGTGCTTTGCAGTCACATAATAATAATAACAATAATATAACAGTCGTATAGATATAATAACAATAAAGTATTTTTCGCGTTCGGACGCGGGACGTTCAATAAAATCGACGGGCGGCGCATATAATATTACGATAAAACGGGTTATTATTATTCCTTCTTCCGCAAATGAAACGGATGATTCGTTTCCGCGCGTGGTGCGACGGTTGTCGAGTTGTCAAAATAATATAATATCGTAATGTGTAGTATACCTGCGTAATGATATGTTACAACACTTGAAAGTTGTAAACAATATTATATGCCGTCGTGACTGTCGCGTACTTACAAAGTTTGTCATGTTTAGTTACGTGCGTAATATAGCCGTGTGAGGCGTGATGAAAAAAAAAAAACGACATAATAAAAAACACTCGCGCGAACCCGGCTAAGGAAAACAAATTAAACTTATAAGTTGTAGCAGATATTCGTAGAAAAGTCCACCGTATAATAATAATAATAATAATATGATAAAAGTCTGCAATCATCAGCGTGGCGTTATTATGGATTCGGATGAACGTGCTTTTTTTTCGAAAAAGAATACATTTCGATTACTTATCGCGCGATGTCTGTACAATAATAACGACCGTAGTGCCTACAATAATATTATGTGGTTTTTTATTATTCGTGCACCCACTCCGCAGAGGTTGTACGACACCAGAATTGATTTTTGACGCTTTGAATTCGTTATCGTATTGTCAAAACGTTTGGTTTTTGTGCGGTAAAAGATACGTTTGAACGTCCTTTTACCAAATATTATAATATAATGATACAATACACCTATATTATAACTAATATTATAATAGTATATATACGTACATAGCGCATATTGTTTGAATATGAATATTTACAGTTTTTGAATATTATTATTATAACTCAGTCACATTATTTTCGTTTTATCTTTTATATATACAGTAATTATTATTTCAAGATGTTCTTATTTTTATATTATACAAAATTCCAAAAAATATTGGATATTTTCTCGTGTTGATAATTATTTGACGCATACAAGTTCGTGAGCAAATTAAACATAAATACGAGTATGGAGTATAAAATATCTGTGCACTACGAGTTTCGGAAAAAAATATATTATCACGTATTATAAAGTGAGTGTAGAAGATACATGTGTTTTAAATTCTGTGCATATTTAAGAAAAAATTAAAATGCATGATGTATAATGTATTATTTCTTAAAAAAAAAAAATGGGTCATAGTAATTTAAAATATATTTTAAGCTAGATATGTTTACTTTGAATATGTAAATTTGAATAACTCATGACATTTGTTATATTTTTGTTTAGTATGTAAACCGCAAAATAAGTGAAATTAGAAAGGTTAATACCATATAGGTTCTAACCATAGGTACACTGTCGTTATTTTTTTTGTGTTTTATCACTAAATTATGTTTTTATTTGTTTGTGTAAAATTTTTACGCTTGTATACGCGAAAGTATAGAAAATGTCATTATTTTTTATTTTGATTTCACTTATCATTTAATATATTATATTATAATAGTTTTGAGCTACCAGTTATACAACACGTTTCTAAACTTCAACTGACCTTTATAAAATATTTTGAATGAGTAAAGTGTGTGCATACTAATAATGTTATGGACTTTTCTGAATCTATACACAATAATATCTATATAATTAATAACAAATATCTCTCTACACCAAAATTAAATTTTCTTTGTAATGTAAATGTAATATTTATTGTATATTCAACTCGAAATACACATTTTTTTATTTATTTTAAAATACTGTTAGACGTTTGTTAAATAAAAATAGTATGAAAAAAAAAACAAATACTGTTTCCTTATTTTTGTCACTTTAAAATCATACATTAATTTCACATCGCTTAAATATTGAACTTGAGTTTTTTTTCTTGAAATAATGAATATCTTTAAAACACTCTTCAATATTTTGTATCAAATATTATAGACACATTGCGGAAGGTAACTGCGTGTTACACCATATTATAGTGTATTAGTGTTGGCGTAATTGTGGCAGACACATCTTAAGAGCTTAACACTTTAAAGTTGTAAAGTATTTTTTTATGTGTGTCTACCACTCTACTTACACCTTACACACTCAAAGAGGATTAAAACAGGCGTCGTATTGGTGAAGTAATTAAGTTCTATCCCAAAGACGCGATCAGATGGTCGCTAGAAGGCATGAGTGAGATAGAGAGAGGGAGTTGTGATAATCCATTTTGCGTGGTCGCATTTTAGAGCTTTCAATCGAATCCGTTCGCTTAATTAACGTTTGACAACCAATTCGTATTTTAAATAAACATATGCTTCAAACTTTAAATTGAGTAGTACTATTTGATTTACTAATGGAAAACATTTTAATATAATAATTTATTTCTTGATTTCTTTGAGCTCAGTTTTTGAGTTTCACCATTGGTCAGCATTATTATTTCTTCAGAAAACACTAATTATTAAAACTTATTTAATAATAATTGATTGAATCGTTATAAATAATAGTTAAAGAAACTGATATTATTTATCGAATAACATAAAATTTGATTTTGATATTATTGAACAAAGTGTAAAGAGGATAAAATGTAGGTATATTACCTACGTATTTTTTTTTTTTTTTTTAGAAATCCATTTATGGTTTTACGGTTCATTTATGGTTTATTAACAATTGGTTAATAGATTTCAATTGACATGGTTAATAAATAACACATCAAAAAGCAGGAAAATTATTATATATTTCGTGAACATTAATGTACATTAACAATTGGAATACTTTTAAATTTTAGAAACATAAAATTAGTATTAATAGAGTTCCTATAGTATGACACAGTTAACACAACATACATTGAATAGGTACCTGAGTGTTGTGAACTGCTTCATTCGTATCAGTAGAAATCCATCATTAATATTGACGTTGAAAAAAAGATTTTATATAAAATTGTACAACCGAATACAATATAAAAGAAACTTCAAAATTTTTTTCCCACTATGAATTCAATAATAATAAGTTATGATTGTCAAGAAATTCTAAATTTTTGGGATTATTAAAATGGGACGAAACGCGAGTGAAACACTCGTGTTAAGTGTTGTAGAATTTTTAAAGTTAAATTTATTTCCTGCAAAATTCTTAAAATGTTCTGTTTAAAGTAGGTATGTGTTATCTGTGTCAGATTTCTGACCCTTAGAAGTATATATTATGAAACGTTTGAAGTTTGAGAAAAATAAATGGCCAACATAACTAGAAAATCATACATACTTGAGAAATCAATATAGTATTAGAATATAGATTTATATGCTTGGAATAAAAAATAAATAATAATAATTTACAGAATGATTTAACTTTTTCAATTTCGGTGTCATAAACATGGATGTAAACTAAATTATTACATAGATAAAATACAATTTACAATATTTTCGATTTTACAAAGGAATATATATTTTTTTATACGAACGAATAATAGAGATAAATTAAATAAAGAAACGTGATAAATTATATATTATTATTGTAAATGATAAATTATAATAAACGGAATAGAGTTTTGTTTTATTTTATTAGTAGTTAGGTACGCTGTACATGAGTTTATTCACGCATAACCAATTCAACTTGAATTTAATTTTAATTTTATAAAAAATAAATTGCCTTTTATTCGCGTCATATTGGTTTTTTTTTATAATAACGAATGTTGTTAAATTCATTATTATTATTACTATTCGAGATATTTAAATTTAATTAAAGATACGTTTAAATGGAATCGTGGCAGAAGTTTTCAATGTCGTCTTATGTATTTAATGAACACTATCATTTTATATAAATTAAAATATTAATTTAAAAAAAAATTTTTTAATAATATTAGTTGTTACGATATTTGATGAATATTCATCTAAACACACTCATTTATAATTAAATTATGCATAAATAATTATGTATCAACTAAACTAACATACTTTACATTCACTGATTATTCAACAATAATATTATATACCTACTAAAACCATTTCGTGAGTAATTACTAATTTGTATACCTCTACAGAATAATGCTATATTACCTATGAATGATAATGTTTGGTAATTTATTATAAATGTCAATAATATCTATTACAATCTAATACAATAATGATAAAAGGGTAGTTAGTACATATTTTTAAAATGAATTACAATCGAAAATGTAATTGGATAGTAAAACTTAAATACCCCGTCGTTTTCAATTTAACAATTTATTTACAACCGAGAATATTGTCCGGGAAAGTAATAAACAAATTGATGACATCACACGGGAGTGTTCTGTACTATGTGCGTTATGTACTTATGTAAATCTTTAGTTTAATTTATGATCTGTGATACCGTACTCTCTTGGGTATCGTTTGTCATGGTAAAATGTAGTACCTACCTATAACGAAATGTTTTTTAATTACGTTTCAGGTTCAGCACTTATGCAGATCGTTGAGGTTTACAAGGAAATCCAATCACAGCAGCTAAACATCGTAAGTTAAAAACACACAAATTAGTTAATGCCTGTTGTATGGAAAAAATAGTTTATAAATCCCTTCTTCTGCTTTTAATTACACGAACATTTCTAAATTGTTTTACTATATTTTAAGTCAAAGTGCTCTTTTAGTTAAGCTATATTAGATAATAATAATATATATTTTGTATTCAGAAAACGTAAACTTAACCGAGTAAAGTTGTTTAATACACGAATTTTTGATATTTTTGATGTCAGATAATAGTAAAATAATTTTACTTTACTGGCCTCGAGCAAAATTGAAAATTTAAACCGATTACAAAATTCAAATACCTGGCATTTTTTAGTGACTGTGAAAAGTATATTAAAAAATATGAGAATATCGAGAGGATTACCTACGATAGTAATCAAAAAAGGAAATTAGTATCCTACTTCGATGACCTGTTAATATATAAACTTTTATTATGAATAATTGATTAGTTTTACATCCGTCCCTTAATTAATATTTCATCACGAACCGAAGTCAGAAAAATTACATTGAATTCTGTAATAAAATGTATAATGTAAACAGCGGTATTATACGAATGAAAAAAAAAAATGTCATCTACAAAAAATAAAATGTAAAAGTATATTCAATATCCTCAGATGGTTGCATTATTTATCTAACGATGAACTCTAATAATGTGGTTTATAATCTATATATTATTATAATATTATTCAGACGTTTTTATAATATTTAATTAAAATTCAATAAAACTTTTCCGATAACGAACAAACATGTGATGCGTATTAATACTGTTTTTTTTTTTTCATTTTAAAAATATATTTATCGAGCCGTAGCAAAAATAACGTTTCCATAAAGCTATATTATATTATTATGTAAATTATTCGGTCTATTCATACCATGTGCCGACGACGTTTAAATCTTGTGCATGTGAATTCGATTATAATATTATCCTACAAAAATAATATTTTATTATAATACCACTGTATCTTTATATTTTTTTTTTCGAAATCCCAAGAAATTCAACAAAAAGAATATCAATATCACTTATATAATATAATTTACTCACTCTGTCGCACTTATTTTGTACTATAAATAACATAAGTCCGAAAATTATTGTCTTTTAGTGACGAGTGATGACTATATCTTAGCAGCGCGTGTACATGACGGGTACTTGTTTTTTTGGTAACCGCACTTTTTCCATACTTTATTTCCACAAATGCTCTCAATGAAATTTCAAAACGAATCCAGCGTAGGAGTAAGTGTATGAAAAAAATATGGCGAACATCACGTAACAATATGTATAATAATATAAAGCATTTCGATTTTAGCCTCAGGTTTTGTAAATCGTCCAGTGAGAGAATTATTACAGTCATGCGAGGGTTCTGGCATTTATCCCACTCCCTCTCACACACACACACACACACACACACACCACACACACACAGAGACTCGCAACAGTAATAATTTCAGCCTAACTGCAGATCATAGGCCACCCTCGTTTTCGCGCTCGTCGTTACAGTCATTAACATAATAATATATCCTGTCGTCTCTTCTGTTCGCTTTGTTTTGCTCTTCCAGCCGATGTTACAACTGTTGGCCAGCATCGGCGGCGTTGGTGTACTTTATTATATTGGCGTTTCGATCCCATTGCTGGTCGGTCACTGAATTTACACGCACATACTAGAACGCTTCATATTACTATTGTTATAATATGCATGGATACCGAATTACGACCAGCTATCGTTTTTTTTTTACTATATTTATATCAAGAAATAACTTTATCATTTTCATTCTAATAACACGATATAATAATCGTACCCCCCCCCCCCCCCCCAATCGTTATGACGTTCCGTTTATTTCAGCCGTTATGGGTAGCAGGTGGTATACCTACAGAGCATTAATGTGCACGATATAATACAGCACGCGCTTTCGTAACATATTTTGCACTTTCTGTTCGGCATAATGTCAACCAACTCCGAGAAACAGGTCTAAATGGACGTAAATCAACAGAATCGATTTCGTATAGGTGGAGCTATTAGCGAAAATCGTAGAAAGTTAATATATAGTATAGGTTAGCAGTGTTTTGACTAATGGATTATAATTCATTTTTAATACCAGTCAAAATACTACCGGATAGTTATCGATGTATTAAATTTAAGGCACCCAACTGGTATAAAATATAATCACAACATATAATAATATAGTAAACCATAAAATATAATAAACCTATTATATTAGACTTATTTTGTTACCACCTGCCGTCATGCAGACCGTCAATTAAACCGATTTACACTCATTTTTTGATGAATAAAAATTTTAATCGCACAATATTATAACATGAAAAATAATTGTAGGGACATATTATTTATAAAAATGCATAGAGTAAAAAGTGTTAAATTGTTATAACAAGGCGTATACTTGATTTATGTGTATCGTACACGCAACAGATTAAAATTATACTAAAACTATAGAAAAAAAATCTTATCTCATATTTATACGTCCTAATTTACACCTACAATAATTATAACTTCTGACCTCATAAATTTAATGGACATAAAATAATGCATTTGATTACAAAAAAAAGACGAATTTAAGAATGTGTTAATTCTAATCGATGACTTAATCGTGTTTTTAAAGGAAACTCACAAAATAACAATGAAACTTTGATGGCCCTACCTACTATAACTGCAGCGTAATGAACACCGTTAAACTTATCATTTAATAAGTGATTAGTGATGGATTTATAAGCATGAACTTAACTTTGAATGTTTGATTTAAGTTTTCGTACACTATGCAAACAATATACAATTTCAAAACAGTAAACAAAATGAATTATATATCAATATCAAAACTTTTCTAATTAATAATTTCGCTTGCCGAGTTATGTGCATAGATATATATTGTGATTGAGAAGGTATAATGCTTGTTAATAATTTTATAAGGTATCATTAACATCGTAATCCAATCACCCACGAAAAAGATTCAGGTACGCATTATACGTATATATAAGGAGGAGAAATTCGTGTTTTAACACACAAAGCTTATACATTTTTTATAGGTCTTAGCTGTGCAAAAGTACCTAGTGATAAAGAAGTAGTGGATCAAATATTTTCAGATAATAAAATATATCCATTACCTACTCAATATTGCACTTTAATAATGATCGATGTCATTTCGTTGACCCGTCAAACATGAATGTCGTCTGTCGACACTTTTCTTTACTAAGAGAACTATAGTTACTGCCGCCTCGGTCTTAAATCTTATGAATATAAGTGCGCAGAGAGTCAAAAACCAAATAGTGTTTTAATATTTCAGGTTTTCGATGAGAATCTTGGTAAAAATGTTTTCTTGTTTTGAGTACAAACCCTGCAGGTTTGTTGTAATTCCGGTTTTAGACCAACAAACGTGTTTTGGACACAAAACGTATGCCTAATTATTATATTTGAGTTCCGATTTAGCAGGTACAGTCTTGTGAAGTCATGCAATAGGTATTATTATAGAGTAAATTGACATACCTATTATTGTCAAACTATATATCACATTTAAAGTCGAAAACGCTACGTCTGTGTTCGATCGACGGTATTTTAGTGATGCATCTCGAGAAAATGTGTTTATAGGATTTTTTTTTTTTTATAAAATGTCATATGCACCATAATATTATTACAACTCGTTATAAAATTGATTGAAATATCGCGAAAAAAGTTCTGCTCCAATAGTAGATATATGGTATGACAAATCCACGTCTCGATTATGCTTGACATGGATTTACCATCGCATAGTCCTCTTGCGCACTATTAAGACGTATATGTGAATTACGGATCACATTATATTCAGTTAGATTCTATATTGACCGACGATTTGCTTTCAACCAAGTTATTTTATACACGATAGCTAAAGATTTTATCTGCATACATTTTTCTCAATTTCAAATGATTTTTCAGTAAGATGTTGAAAATAAACTTAATAAACTATTGAAATTCTACTTTTTTTTCTTTCATTTGGAATTTGTATTATACATTCTATAACGTTAAGCGTGCGTAATTATACGCATAATTAACGTTTAACTCGATTGATGGTTGAGTATATTTATGTCTATTGAAAGGAGAATATAAAATATTTTCACATTATAGATTATTGTTATCGTTGAAACGCATTTAAATAATATATTGATTTTCCACTGAGATACATAGGTAATGTATATGACGTGTATAGGAAACTACGTACAATGCTTTTGGGACGTATTACTGCAGTACATTATTATATATTATGTCATATTACTCGTCATATCACCTCTATAGGTCTTATCGTATGATTGGACTTTGGGTTTCGTATCATGTCGACTTTCCGTCGAATAGCGTGTATTATATATTTATACATTGTACATATACAATATACATATTATATATATATATACATTATACCCGTGACTCGAACTTCCGCGTGGTGAGAAACTTTTATCGATCATACAAAGTTTTTCGATATAATCTATTTTCCACTAACATATATATTATTATACGTAACGTCGCAGGGCTCTGCGGCCACGTGGCGTCGTCGTGGTTTTTATACTTTTCAAACGTATAGAAGACTTCGAATGCCGCCATCGAGGCGGCGGAGGCGGTGTTCGGCGTGACGGAGCAGGGGAAAAAATAGTCGTCGAAAGTTTTATTTTTTTCAAATTGCCGTCCGACGCTATGCACGTTTTCCATTATTTTTTCTCCATAATGCACTCGCCCAAAAGGAGGATACGCGTTGTACATACAGGGCGGTCTGCAGACGTGTTTCGTCGTTAAGCTAACGCGGCAAAACGCCGAGGTAATCCGCCCTGTATATCCGGAAACGATGGCACTGCGAGGGTAAAAACACAATATGGCAACAGTCTGAACCTCGTACATATAATATATTATTAAATTATTATATATATAATATATATATATAAGCACGGTCGGATTGCACTAAACTTTTCCGATTTCTCTATATCTATGTGTGTGCATCTTTCTCTCTCTCTCTCTCTCACTCTCTATCTCTCACTCCCCCCACCCTCTCACTCTCTCCACCCGTGGTCAGTAGATTTCGATTTAATGTGCTATACGCGTCGGCTGGTCAAGTGAGGAAGCCCGATTTTTTACTCGCAATCCTTCATCAGGCATCGGCTGTTGTAGTTCTGACGAAATATAATATTTCCAAATTGGCGTAATTTCAAGAAAAACTACACCAACAAATATTATTTCAATACATTTTCAAAGTGATTTACAATCAATCCCGACGCGTCAGTAAACCTCTGCGTGTTGCATCGCCAAGAAAATATTATATTATATATATACATACAAAAAACGTATAAAGCTATAGAAAATCAAAACGGACGTTTACCTGCAAATGTATTGTTAAAAATATATCTGCAGGGCATATACATTAAAACTACCACACAACTCAAATCCTCGCATTATAATATTCATGATGATTGAACACTCGATCGTTCTATATAAGTATTGCATAAAAATATTATTATATCATACTGAACGGTGTTGGTTATGATATTATATACACTAGTACACTACGATTGCGTGTGGCCAACCGCAAAGTCTTATTAACAAGTCACTTGGTTTTGAAATTTCTCATTCCTCTCGGTCAAAATACTTGCCTCCGCAATAAAAGGCATCCTCCCAATATAACTTTTAATACAGTCATAGCCCTTTAATGGTACTATAATAATAAAATATTATATTTCACAATAATAATTCATCGTTCAATAATATGTGAAATTACGTTTAATGGAGTGTAATAATTATAGAACAAAAATATATTATATTAATGTTTGACATTTCTTTGATTGGGATTATTTATTTGAATCATAATATCTCATGCGAAATCAATCTTATATGAAAAGTAAAAATATAACATCGTATAAAACTGTATCAAAACAATATCAAAACCCTGCACCCTTCGAATATTTCATCGTTTTTCAAATGATTAATTGTTGGGAGTGGGGTTCTTATTTTGCCATAGACAGTAATATTAGTTTAGCAATTATTAATATTATATTAAATATTGTGTTTTATTATTATTTTAGCCGGTGCAAATTACACAACAGAATACAATTTGTAACTTAGGTGTACTCGACATAACTGCAGCCTTCCTCAATTCCCTCCTCTATAAACAAATAACCGAACAACTTTTGTGTATAAAGTTGTTCAATTTTATTAAAGTTTTGACACTAATTGTTTAATAGGTGATTGATTAAAAAAAAAAACCAAAAATAATTTTATTAATGTGCAATATGACTTGTTATAAATTCATAATAATATGATTAGAACTAATATATATACATAAATACATAATTATACTAATGTATATTATTGTGTACTATAATATAATCAATTATGGTTCTACAGATTGCGACATCAATATTGTTAACACAATATTGTGCAATAAACAAATACCTATGCAATTTTCGTATGAAATTAATAATTATTAACCAATCAATCTTCATAATATACGCCGAAATATAAAAATAAAACCACTCATGTATATTACTATATTGTATTTGTCAATCTAGCTATGTCATGAATCTCGGATCAATATTTATTGAACCGTTCTCATTGTGTAATGAATTTTAACGCATCAATAAATAAGTAACGATATACCTAGTACCTACTATTTGAAATACAAGTCTGACTTAACGTCGATATTGTGTACATATAATATGTCAATGGTCGTATTGTACAAAAAAAAATCGTAATTTTTTAGTAATGAATATTAGGCACTTCAAAAATAGTCGAGCAAATCATAAAATATACACGTTTTACAAATTTTATTTTGGTGATAATTGCTGTACCATAATAATGACAAACAACCAACGACAAACAATACAATATATTATATAGAGATTTGGATTTGAATTTGTGTTTGGATTTTTTTTTTTTTAATTGAAACATCGGTCACACACTCACACAATATGTTTTGCGTTAATCAACATTAAATAATATAGAAACATTTATAATATGTAAAAGGTGTTACCGTCATGTAAAATAAAATAGAAAATTGTAATGTTATAAATTGAAAATTCACCTTTGCCGCATTGTTTGGAGAGTGTAAAAATAATATTTTGCTAGTCATTATATTTTACGGAGCTCATGTAAATTAATATCGTTTTGTTTTGTTTTTAGCTGAAAGCGTTTTATGTGGATTTGCTATTGCCGCTGGAGACAAATCTCGAAAAGGATACCAAAGTTGTGCAGGTAAAGGATTATTATTCTATACGCTATAGTGCTACACATATAAATACTGATAAAAAAAAATAAAACTTTAGGTGCCTACAATACTACAATAATGCTACAATGTACATGCGTCAATTATTATTTTTATAACGTTATGGATGGGTTTTGACTTTTGGGTTCTATAACGAATAATTTTTTTTTACCATCGGAAACTGTGGACTAAAATGGGTATAATATTAGTACCCCTCGACCCTCCTTCTCAATTTCGATCAGTATAATTCATGTGTACCATTAAAAGTAAACGTGGAAAAATGCATATTACAATAATAATGCGTATCTGATATTTGGTACGGAATAACGAATATATGTATATTATATGCCCGTATAATATTATAATATTATACACCTTTACTATATTACGAGGTGCGTAGAGAAAATAAAATGTCCCTGTCCAATAAATAATCCAACCCTTTGGTTAGTTTAGTCTGCTGATTAACCCCTTGGTACCATTTTGTTGTTATCTGATGAAATTTAAACGGCAACAACTTTTATTTTCTATTATTGTTATTATTATCATTTTATTTTTCAGTCCGAACAAAAACGATTTTTGCAACAACATAAACAAAGATCTGAAAGTTATAGCAAGGCTGCATCAGCTATGAAAAAGTGCCGTAAAAAGCATAAGGTTGGACCCAAAGCAGGATTGGCCATGGATAAAGAAATTAAGGTAATATTTATCGTTTTATCTCATCAGCGATATAATGTAATATATTTGATATTTACTTACTTATTAAAAACTTTAAACTAGTGTTTTTTATGGTTATTAAACTATATAGTTATGCACTTATAATTTTTGACTAAATATCTATTAAAACCCTTGAGTTGTATACAGGTTGTCCCGTGAGGACATACCCATTAGCCGTAGAGGAGGACTCGCCGTCTGGACAAAAACTGGTTTTTTGTCCGTATTATCTATTAACTAAATTTTTTTTAAAAATCATGAGATTAATGAAAATAAAATGTTGAAAAGACAACAATTTCACAAAAATAAACTCTATAAAATAGATATTATCAATTGTTTCAAGAATAAAAAAATAATTTTTTTAAACTTTTTTACAGAAAAAATGTAATTTAATTAAAAAATAAACTACGTGTAGTCCTTGTCTGTGTGAGTTTAATAAAAAAAAATTATTTGTGATATATTTATTATCTCAGGAGATATCGCAATGGGTAAATCCACACCACCCCTGTATACCTTATTTTAACTCTTTGTTTTTAATGAATTGGTAAACAAAAAATAGTATTGTAAGTTCTCTACCAACAGAGTTTTATATTATTTATCTTGATACTAATAGTCTAATATAATAAAATATGAGAATCTATATATTTTTTTTTATTGGCATTCTGTAGTTGAAGAAAAAATATCATCATTTTGATACTAAGATAATGCTTGACCAAACATCTGTCGTAAAATATTGCCCAATAAATGTCGCGGATTTCGATTGAGGATTGTTATTTTTTTTTTTTTTTAATGTAAAATGTGTACAACGGTCACTATATAGTCATATAGATGTATGCATTGGCGAGGTTAAACTATGATTATTCAAATGTATTATTGCCGAGTTTTTATTTGTTTGGCACCGTAAAGCCCGAATGTGTCGGGAGATAAAAATTATTACCAGCCCATTGAAGATGCTCATTGTTTGAAAAGTACACACTTCGTTTTATAAAATAGCAGGGACTATTTTCACGTTATTGCTATGCAAAAATGTCATACAACGTGCAAAATGTTTTGTTTGTAACGGATTTACATAAACAAAACAAAATCAAATCCTCTATATAAAACCCCTGAATAGTACCTACTCATCGTAATTATTTTTGATAAACATTATGACAATGGGTTTTAATCTTTTTTGTTGTATACACTATACAGACTATGCAAATCCTAGAAGAAGAAAAATCTAAATTGGATAACTTTTGCGAACAAAGTTTGAAAAATGTTAGTATCATTATATTAATGTTAGTATCATCATATTTAAGAATGTGTGTTAAAATACTGTGTACTTTTTATTTATAAGGCCATGACACAGGAGAGACGTAGATACGGTTTCGTGTTAGAAAGACAGTGTTCGTTGGTTAAACACTGTCTAGCGTATCATACCAACACGCAGTCAATGTACGATGAACATCTTAATGATTGGCTCGAAGTGGCTAAGTCTCGAGAACGATTGCCAGACTCTGTTGAAACCATGTTTGCAACAAAACTTCGAGTAAGTTAAAACCTATTTGGGTGAAAAAAATGTATTTACTTTAGGTTTTTACTGATTATTTATATTATCAATGTGAATATTATAGCAAGTAAGCTTCTGGCTGGATGATGATGTTAGTTCTCCACGAATCGACGATGATAGGATTTCGATGTCATCACAATTGAGAAAAACGAAATCAATGGATGCGTCTTGCTTGGATGTTCGAGCCATGAATGACATATCCAGTCCGGTTTTAAATTATCCGCTTTCTAGAGCCAAATCAGATTTCAATTTGAACGCATCATCACAGTCTCTGAACAGAAGTATATATAACTATATATGATAATACTCTTCGACATGATATGTATATATGTATATTATTATAATATTATCACCGCGTTCAATGTATGTATAGGACATGTTGAAATAGGTTCAGTGTTAATAATGTAAATTGTGTTTTACACCTATTCATATTTATTGATCACACCGGGTGTCTGTATGACATATATAATATACATATTAATTCAAACACCCCTAAGCATTGTTTCAACTCATCGTGATTCTAAAATTTAAATTATTCCTTGATTAAGGATTCAGTTGTTATTGCTGACTTACGATATTTACATTTATTGATTTTTCGCACTACACGCTCAAAAACGTATTAACATTTCAATATTAATTTACAATATTCCATTATGAGTTTCGAGCAATGCGAATTAATTTATTATTGGATTATACTGCCGTGCATGTCGAATTTCACTAATCAAACTATTGTCATATTTCAGTGGAGAACGGGTCCAGTCCGGGAAATAATGGATCTAGACCAAAGTCGATGGCAGTAGTTGATAACGGATGGGAATCTCAGGGTGCAAATCTTGTGCAAGCAACACATGCTTATCTGTCGAGCGGTGAAAATCAACTAAGCTTCCACGAAGGAGACACAATCGCTATATCAGGTAAATTTAATGTTTAAAAACTCATCATACGTAATTAAAAATGACATGCTTAACGTTTTAGGGGAACGGAACAAAGGATGGCAATTTGGAGAGAATTTACGTACTCAGTGTAGTGGTTGGTTCCCGTTAACGTATACCGAACCCGTAATGGAAGACTCAGTCTTTTCGTAAGTGTGCATAGTTAAAATGAAAACGTTCTGCGGATGTATCAATTATGGGATTATATATGACACATTTATATGTTGTTGGTTTTTTTTCGTTTACAGCGACTCGCCGTCATCATATCGACGAAAGGATTCCATGGGCCAGTCCACCGTCTCGAACCACAACAGAAGTGAATCAGCAACCATCGGCAAACAAAACCGTTATCAAACTACAACACTTACGAGATTCGGTGATTCTTTGTCTCACAGAAATCCATATCCGGTAAGCTATTATTCCCAGTCACTTTTCACAATTATTCTATTGTACTGCCTAAGCAGTGAGAACTACTTTTACGCTGAGATGTTCTACAACATATTTACATTCATTCTGGCTCCTCTTCGAACTCAATTACTAAGTTTGCACTTTAATAATATAGTCAATAGGTGTCAATTAAATGTATTTTAAAATTGCACTAAATATTATTCTTATCTTTATCGTGGACCTCTTCGACAATTTTTAATCTCACAACAAAACGATTCTCTCGACCGTAGAAATTATATAATATTTTTCAATACGTTTGAACTGAAAGATAATGATATTATATCGGCGTCGTATAAAGACATGTTACCACATAAATGTACGCACTGCCATTTATCCGTTAACTCGTTATGTTATAAAATATTTCGTTAGTCAATAACTATATTAATAATTGTGATGAAATGGTTATTTTTGCGTACAGGCACGGTCCAGGGCGAACAGTAGATCGAATGGTTACGGGATCAACTCGCACGGGCCTCCGCCTCCGTCCGTTCCAGCTCCGGTAGTGCCCCGTCAGTATGGAGGGCACATACCACCCCCGGTGGCGTTTTTCCCTCCACCACCGCAGACATTGCCACCTGCGCCGGGAAAACCAATCGCGATCGACAAGAGAACCGGTGGAGTTCACCACCAACACGGTAACGCGAGCTTGCACAGCAGCAACGACAGCGGTTTCAGTAACGATCCGCCGCCGGCGCCCGAAATTGACTATTCGGATGACGAAAACGCGAGGTACATATCATCATTGTTAACCATATTATTATACCGTAGTAGTTGTCGGAACCATAACATTAATGTATCGCTTAACATTATCATATGCATGAAACTTAGCGTGGTGCCGTGGTACCTACCTATGATTTTGGATTAAAACAAAACCATAAAAATAATATGCTGTTATTAAAATTATATTTATGTTAAGTGAACAAGCATGAGCCTAACACAGTAATAATATGTAACACAATACCTACTATAAAAACATTTGATAAAAAATTAAACAAAATGCACATTGATCAGAATATATCTAAAAAAAACTGGTGATAATTAATAAAGTCACTCTGCTGTACATATAGTAGAATAAAATTCGAGACACAATGTACATCGTCATTGAGCATGTCACTGCAGTAATGAATGCATTAAATTTTAAATTTAATGATGGATCATTACATAGTACGTAAAAACGTTTCTGAGCGGGACAGTCTTCTGATAGCGTCTATATTTCTAAGGATATATTTTTATAATGTATTTATATTATTATGAGACATTTTTTTTTTTTATTAGTAATATTATTGTTATCATCAACATCACATACAATAATATAATATTAATTTTTGTAATATTATTTTATATAATATTACTGACCGCAATTAACTTATAATAAAACAATGTATCGATGTACTGTAGAATAGTATAAATAGTATAAATAAATCTTCATATTTTGAAAATTTTACTGTGCAAAGAAAATTCAAAATAATGGTGATGGTAAAAAATTTAAGACCCTACGGGCCTACGATTAATACTTAAAATTACAACAAAATATAATATTTTTATTTTAGTCTTATTTTATTTTTATTTTAGTCTCATTTATCCTTCTACACCCATGTTTTTGGTATTGGCATTTTTATTTGTAGATTTTCTTAGTTTTAGCTTACATTGCATACATATGCTTAACCGATTAACGACAGTAATATTGTATCATGTTTACGACATTTATCGAAATACCCATTCCAGCGTCCCTACACGCACGTATAATTAAAAATTAAATGATTTATATAAATATATGAACTATTTCCTCTGTATTTAATTTTCCTCTAATATTATTAATTAAAACAAATTTAACACTTTTGTAATTTAAATCAAATCCAATTACATCCAAACTGCTCGGTGTTTAATGTTTATGTATTGAGCTTATATTTTAAAATTGCTTAGAACTATATTCTCGTGCACATTAGGTATCGTACGTAGGTATGTGAACCGCGATGATAACCTTATTTCCCCATATTAATATATTATTATCGCTTTATGTACAGTTGTACCTATATCTAATAATAATAATAATAATAATAATATACACTCTGTTCGAGCTAATGTATTTCTCGGGAGAAATAACAATAATCGTAATTATGAATAAGTCCGGTATTATTGGATAGGCATAGTTATAAACGAGAATAATACGCGTTCGTTGCCAGTTACCACCCGGCGACGTTTATGTAATTCCATAAACGGCTGTACCATCAATTATCATAAACTACCGGTACCGTATGGACAACATTGCAATGGTATAGTGTACCGCGACTAAAAGAAACCGTACCGGCTGTGTGTAATCGTCTTTAATCGGCCGAATAAATATATTCCAGCCGGGGACAACTCTCGAGATTTACGCGCGATAGTCCAACAGCAAACGGACAAATACATCGTAATATAACATTTTAATCACGACCAAAACAGAAAAATAATTAATCGATAATAGGTACAATAACTAAGTATAATATGCATAACAATAGCAATTGTAATAACAGCAATAACAAAAATTAACCCACGCGGTCGGTGAAGGCGCATCTAATACCTATAATGTATTATATTTTACACGAGTCTTGGGCTCGTAGCTATATTATAATATAACGTGTAACCGAGTACGGGGCAGTGTCTAAGTAACCGTGGTTACGGGACATGTTCGCCCGCGGTGCCTGCGCTGCGCGGCTTGAGGTGCGAAGGTGATGGTGTTGGTTGTGGTGTTGGTGTTGCTCATAATAAGTGCGTGTTATTAATGTAACCGAGTATGATGTTTGTAAACCAGAACGATCAAAGATCCGAAGAAGGACGCGCGTTCCAAACAAGCTGCGTCTTACAGCAGGTCACCCGAAGAGGACCGCGGTTACCATCGTCAAGGTCATCATCACAGCCAGACGTTGACGATGACGATGGGCGGCCGACAGTCAACGGGAACGATGAAGTCGTCGTACAACGGCGGTGGCGGCGGGATGAACACTGGCAGGCGGAACACCGGCACGTCGTCCATGCGGCAGAGCACAAGCGTCGGCCACCTGTCGTCGTTTGGCGGCGACGGAAACTCGCTGTCCAGGCAGGTGAATTCTGCGTACGATAACGAAGACGACGACGGGAGCACCATGCAGGGCAAGAAGATCAAGAGGACAAAGTCCATGTGGAAGTTCAAGAAGTCCGGTTCGAGCGACGAAGTGCTGTTGACCGGCATGTCCATGTGGAAGCACAGGTCACTGGTGGACGTGAACGCCGCGGACGCGGAAGAGCAGCAGCAGCTGCAGCACAACAACGGTTACAACAACAAGTCGTCGGCGGGCACACCGGTCGCCAACAAGAAGTTTACGGTGGCGTCGCGGGACATCGACATAGCCGCGGACGACGACGACAGCCAGACGATAATGAACGGTGGCGTGGGCGGGGGGTCGTCGACGGTGCGGCGGATGACGTACGACAACCGTAAACAGCAGCCGCAGCAACAGCAACAGCAACCGCTGCAGCAGCATCGGAGCAGGAGATCGTCCTCGTCGAGTTTCGGCGGCGGCGACGACTCCGAGTCGTGCATCGTGGTGGACGATCACCTGAAGGACGTCAGATCGGCACCGCCGCCGCCCGCCAGCCTGTTGCCCAGGACCCGGTTGATTAAGCAGACGGCCGGGAAAGACGGTCAAGGGAACGGTGGCATGCAGCCGCCGTCCGCGGCCGCGCACCAACACCACCACCACCATCACCACAACCAGCAACCGGCCACCATGATGATGATGATGCCGCCGCCTCCGCCGCCGCCTCCCGCTGTCCGGACCGCGACTGCGGACGACGGGTACGCGCCACACGACTCGGACGCGGACGTCCGGTTTGAGAGCTCCAAACTCCAGACGTTCAAGTACATCAACGCGACGCACAACGACGGCTGGTACGACTCGTGGGGAGAGAAGCGAAAGAAGTAGGACGCCAAAGGTAAAACCCCGCCTCCGTATGCGACTTATCGGCGTATACAATATATGTACGTAATATTATAATCTTCTATATATTAATAATGGCAATGTTTGGGTGTAAGCGATCCACGGCCAAGTCTTGGTTCTTGAATTTGGTACATATAGGTACCATCTTATAGGATGTCCCTGTACCTCGAAGCCAATTTTTTAATTTTAAAGAGGGACTCATACCGTAGAGTTTTGTCTGTTCACGAAAAACAAATATTATTTTTGTTTGTATCTATATGATATCTATAGGTAATATCTATAATACCTATACGGTTGTCATCGCAGGTTATAGTAAACAAAATAGTTATTATGATTTGATATCATTTTAGACCTGTATTTTTATATTCGGTCAATACCAGCCAAATTAATGTGTTAAAAATAATATGTTATACATATAACGGAGTTTAATACAGGGTAAAACCCCTGACATTATTTAATTTGCCACGGGAAACGCAGAATCAGTTATAATATTATTAGTAAATATATCTACTATATAAAATAAAAAAGATTATAAAACGGACGACCCTTTCGAAAAATTGTCGTCAATAGCAAGTTCTTTTTTATTACTTACTTTCAACTTCACAACACATAAATGTTTAATACAGTATCATTTTAGATTCTAAGCGGAGCGAAAGAATGTATTGATTTTACAATGATGTGTGTTTTTTTTCTTATCTGTCTGTCAGCAACATTTTGTTTAAGAAAAATGCTCCAGTTTTTTAAAATCAACATCTTTTCTAATAGAAAAGTGAATCTAGTTGGTACTTTTAGGAGGTTAAATATTGAAAACTCCAAGTAGTTTTCAAAAACGCCAAGAAAAACAAAAAAAATAAGGTGATTTTTATGCAAAACCAAATCGATTTTATTTTTTTGGTTACTCAAAAAATATTTGCCATAGACCCATGAAATTTTCACCAAATATATATTTTAGTACTATCCATAATTGGAAACATTTCGAAATATTTTGACTTTTTTTGAGTTAGTTATAGGTAGCCTTGAGAAATTGTTCAAATTTTGTAAATTTTTTTAAAATTATTTTTGATAAAAACTTTTTCACTTAAAAAGCTTGGAAATTTAATAAAAGGTTCCTTATTAATTTTCACATCATTGGATTATAATCGGTAAATTAACGAATTTTCATTTATCAATATTTGATATTTTGTTGTAATTCAAAAACAAATAATCCTATATACTTGATATTTTTACCAAATGCTTAAAATTACCATTTTCCATATTTTACGCCAATATTTTCTAACAATTTTGACTCTTTTTGAGCTATTTATAGCCATAAGAAATTTTTGAAATTTTGTAAATTATTTTTCAGTTAGAAATTCATAAGTTTTTTATTTCATACCCAAAATTAAAAATTGTAGTAGAAGATTACACATAAGTTTTTCTACCTATAACAAACAAAAAATTAATTGTTTATGAGCTTTTGAACCTATAATTTTTTTTGATATTTTATGTTCAGTGGTAGGTAAATTATTGATCAACTTTTGATATTTTGTTGTATTTCCAGAAAGAATAAACTGTAGACTTATGAAATGTTCACCAAATATTTATATTATTAGCATTTTTCATGCATGATACAATTTTTTAACTTTATGACTCTTTTTGAGCTATTTATAGTCATGATAATTTTTTAAATTTTGTAAACTATTTTTCAGTTAGAAATTCATAAAAGTTTTTTTTTCATAGCTAACATAAGAAATTTAAATTGAAGGTTTCCAACAAGTTTTTCTACCTCTATCAAAAAGAAAGAGTTCACCGGAAAGTCACGTTATTTAAAGCCATAAGATATTCGAGATTTTTATAAAAACAATTTTTTAACTATTACATTTTATTATTTATCAATCTATAATATTTATCATTATATAAGTATGACACAACGTCTCCGCTCAGAATCGTTTTTCATATACAATGATTTATCATTGAATTCAACTATAACACACTCATTATAACGACATCATGCTTTAATTTTACAACCATACGTTATATTTTGTAAAAATAACCCAATTATAACTGTGTTATAAATCTGTTCAGTTTACATTTGACGGAGCTTAAGAAGGGTTTGCATCCACGGAAAATGCCGGGAAGACACTGCTGGTAACAATAGAATATAATATTATGTTAAAATTATAATTATTGCAAAGTACCTACGAAACCCGCAATTGTACATGTACAACGCGAAAATTTTATTGGTCGGCACATCACACTGCAATGGCTTAACGCCAGCAGGCAAATTATATAACACACCGTGCGGCATAGTATTATTATTTGATTTTAATGAGATTCTAACACATAAATTATTATATAAGACAATATTATTATTATTATTATTATTGATTTAAATTCCGGGATTCTACGGTCTGTGATAATACGGTTCACGAATAATCTTTTCCGGAATTATACGGTCTGAGATCTTATGGTCCGCGTAAATATGGTCCAATCATATTATTATGCATTCCGAAATTTAACGGCCCATGCGATTATTTTCTGAGATTTTACGTGCGTCCGGAACGGATATATTATATTATTAGAACTGTAATCCGTTTCAACGAAATGCCGAGAAATAGCCGAGTTTAACCACGTTTAAACGGTTCACTCTAGATGCGGTTTTTGGATGAAATAATATGGAAAATATAATTATACTAACAATCAAATAGTGCAAACAAGACTTTATCAAAAGTGATTGTCGCTCACATTGAAACACCGACAGACAATCGGTAAGTAACCAGGTCCAACTTTTGTTCTGCACATTCAGTGAATCACATCTCCTTTGAATCTATAAAATGATCATCTTCAGTTATAGTTAGTTTTTTTTTTGTCAATAGTTTTATTGGGTTTTTTTCCAATTTAAGATAGCATAATATATTTTGTTTTTCTATTACGTAAAAACGGTATTTCATTATTTTCTTTATTGACTATTCGACTCGGTCATTTGCGTATTCTTAATAAAATCGCACGTGGCCACATATTATCTAGTCATACAGTCGACTTAAAAGAATTGGTACTTACTTAATTTTTTTCGTCACTATAGTCTCAACAAATATTTTACAAATCTTATCCGTTTTTTTTTTCAATAGAAAAGTTGTCAGTTTGTCAGTTTTTTTAGACCTTTAGACAATCCAAATGATCTTATGCACAATATACATATTATTATCAATATAATATACAATATTAAATTGAGAGAGGCCGCCGTATGGAAGGAATTTATTTATTTTCTTGTTTTTTGTATATAATCCGACAATTTGACAGATATATTAAAGTATCATTATATTATATAGGTACGTATACATAGTACCTATACTATTATTTATTGCGTTGTTTATCATCGTTTACATAAACAACCACGAGACGTGAGACGTCGTAAATTTGTACAATCAAATTATAGTCGACGTCGGTGTTGGCGGAGGAGAGTTGGCAAACAAATGGCCTTTATAATTCGGTTAAGGTGCGTCTCGTGTACAAGTATACAACAGACGATGTAGTTCTACACTTCTACGCTGGTGTCTATACATTTGTACGTATACTACAGTGACAAGAGACCCGACGAGCCTATTTTATCCGATACAAATTCTGACTTACGATCAAACGACAAACTTTAACGCAATTACTGTTATCAATTAAGTCTTGGAGAGCGAAGTAAACATTTTATGAGTTTCAGTATAATAATAAACTGCAAACGCAGTATCATAGTGTTAGTATTTTAGTACCTACCTAGTACCAGTGTTAGCTGTGGCGTGTTGAACTCATTTTTGGTGAGGAGCAAAAATGTATACAATAGGTTATTACCCGCCCGCCCGCCCCTTTGATGTTTACAACGGCACTTCCAAAACAGCTAAAAAGTCTGAATTAAAAATTTACAAAATATGCGTATATCCGTAACGATTTGTATAATCGGATATGGTATTTTTACAATATACCTAGTTCGCCTAGGAGACTAGGTATTTTGTGGCAGGGGGACCTTCCCACCAAACAACAATTTTTAAGGAGCAATTTCTCCAAAATAATACCTTCGGCACGCCACCGAGTGTTGGCGCCTACCTACCTAGTAGTATTATTGCCAACTATTTGTACGTCATAATAATGATAATATTACGCCCAATATTTATTCAGTGCGCATAATGGACTGTTTTATTCAATGTTGTTTTATCCGTTGTTTTCGTTTTATTTATTATTATTTTTATTTTAAACTGACATCGAGCTACGCGCGTTGTTCTATTGATAATAAAAAAACGCATTATGCCGTTGCGAGTTTGTTTGTTTTGTTTTGGAACATTTGAACGGGACAAAGTGGTCCGCAAATAAAACTATACAATAACAGCGTTGTAAAAACAACGAAAAATTGCATCACAGCATTTTGAACGTTAAAACCTATTAAAACAATTAAGTGTACATTTTTTTTACGGTTGCAATCGTGTTGTCTTATATTATGGTGCATTGTATCATATTGGAGTTAAAATCAATATTTTAATTTAATGGTTGATATTCGTGCATCGTACATAGCACACGACGGTCGTTTGTCGTTCTTATAGAAAGTATATTTTGCTTTTTATGTTTAAACTTTGAATGTAAATAAAGTATAATATTGTATATGAATGTATAAGTACAAGTTGAAAAAGACAAAACTACACACAAGATAAAAAAAACTCGTCAACGGCGAAAATTCCATGGTTATAAACTTATAAACGAACATAATAATATATACAATATACATAGATGACTTTCAAATGCACATTTTGAACATGAATAATATTTTAGATTTCGTTAAATTTAGCTTTTTAATCTGAGCAAAGTTAATAGTTCGAAACGAATAGAAAAAATACATATCATACTTTCTATTAGGTATTTTTGATCTTAAATTATTCCTCTCGTGGTCAACAAATTACAATTTACAATGTATACCTATATTATTCGCGTTGTGTGCATATTGAAGTAACTTTGTATACCGTAGCTGGGAATATTATTGATAACAATAGAATGAGATGGTTTCCGGCATGGAATAGGATAATGAGGTAATACTGTGATATTTAGGAAGACACGTATTAAATACGCTCTGAACGAAGCCGGGGATAGGTAGGCAAAGAAAAAGTGATTATCAGAGCTCTCTTCAGTGGTGGATCCAGAGGGAAAAGAAGGCCCCCTCCGGCCCTCCCCCTCGTAAACACCATAGTTGAGGGTTTCATATTAATTTGCTCTTTTAATTTACTTTATTTATGTGATAAATTGTAATAGTTAGTGCCTATAAGTTATGTACCCTATTCAGTTTAGTATGGAGTTGTTAAACTTTAACGCTATTATTAAATATCAGTATCTGTCCTACCTATAATAATAATAACGATTTACAATACTTCGGTGCTGTAAATTATTTTCTACCACCGCGAGGTCTTGCATTCGAGAGGGACGCGAAGGCTCGAGGAGTGGATGTATTATTGTTTATTATATAGGTATGATCCGATGGTTAAGTATGTGTACTGCACTTAGAGATAATATAGGAATTAAATGTTTTACGGGATAAAGACGGATGAGAAGAAGAAGAAGAAGCCACAGGTGTTTTAATTTGGCAAACTGCCGTGTGCAGTGGTGTATTTATCCATCATAACCTATAATCCATCGTGCCGCCGCCAGTGTGATACGCCTATATTATATATACGTCCTATAGTCTAACCTACGATGGGTATTATTGCGAAGATAGTGTGTTAATTTATCGAAATGCCATAGAAATATGTATTCAGTGACTTATTGTGACGTCGGTCCGTAGTCAATTTGATGCGCGTGACGTGCCATAATATGTGTGCGATTTTTATCGACAAATAACATGGTACCTGTACAATATAATGATTACGATATTTCGATTTCAGGACGAACGTGTTTGCGACGATCAAACTGCGCAAGACCAACACCAACGACCGATCAGCGCCGAAGATCATATAATTCTATAACGATATTATTCGCCACCAACCGGAAAGACCAATCGTATGGAGGATATTGTGTGCCGGCATAATATTTTTCTACATTTTTTTTTTCTACAAGTCACGTTATCATGTTAAGTGAACAGTTCTCTTCGAAATTTATATTATATTATTATCATAACATTATTATATTATATACTATATTATTGTATTATTATTATTATTATTATTAGTTAGTCGTTTTACGTACCGGGACAAAAAAAAAAAATCACTGTACATTGTACACGCTCGATGATATGTGCAGGCCGAACATTGCTCAACTAAATCTAATAGCGTCCGAACTCCACGTGTACACGACCGTTGTTGAAACGTTGCGTACAGTTATGGGTTACATATGTAGGTATTCAATAATATATAAGTATTTATCATGACGTATATATTGTTTTAGGTGAGGTCACGCGATTGTGATTTGTTTTTTCACTTCCTCTTTTCTTTTTACCAACCAGGCGACCGCCGCCGATCCTAAATGATAATACAAACATATATATATATACCTACTATGTATTATTATGTTATTAGGTACCATAGGTATACGTTTTTATTTTTCAATTCGCTTTCTTCGGCAGATACATAATACAACAGGCTAGATATTGTTAGAGAATCAATGAAATATCTGTTAAAATATGGGCTAGGCGCCTACAATAATAGCTATCAATGCTTACTCGGACCGCGTATAGGCCGTATAAATTACTCGCGTCTTTGTCGATAACAACAGTGATAATAATATACGCGTCGTCACGTTGTTTTAGCCAATTTTTGTTTCGTTAATATGGTACACAGACATTTCAAACGCAATTTTGCAAATGTGTACACATAGTAATACAATTATTATTCTATCATAATATTATAGGCACTTAATTATTAACGTTTTTGTTTGTTCTATAAAATATGTTATATTATTACATTTCTATATTATAATATTACCTATTCTTGCGTTCCGTCCGTGTCGAACATAATTGGTTATTACAATATATCATATATATTATAGGCAGGCAGGCATTAAACTTTACGGCGCAAAGTAAATAATATGTCTCTAAGGCAAAGTTTACGCGAGCATATTATACCATTTATTATTATATAATATTCGTCATAAACTATATTATTAAGTGTAATGATATGGACTCGATATAATATATATCACGAAAAAATGATTACCACCGGTGATGATATTATAACATACCTAATATTTTCATAACATATGTTACAATATAGTATCACAATAATTTATCGGATAGGTACATAACATTATTATGCACTACATATACTGCAGCCATATTATATAGACTCCGATCTAATGTACCCATAATAATAATAATATAATATGTATCATTTCACGGTGACGTAACGATTCAATCGTAACATCGCCAAAATCGTTATATCCATTACGCAACTGCAGCACAGGTGCATACTATACTGCAGAGACCCTATACTTAATATATCACACGTACGTTTACCGATTTTCTAACTCGATTCGATATATCGTCAGTAGGTAAGCAGGTATATACACGAGGCTTCAGGTTATTGTATTTCGTACCCAGTCGTTTCCCCAATCTGATCGTCGTCGTCGTCGTCAGAGTATAAAATAAGCGTAAAGGACAGTGTCGGATTTATCGCGGGTACGCAGGCGTCTAGATTTTTCAACTTTGTAAATTGATAGATTGTCAAGAACGCCGAATATTGGCCAAGGAGAATAGTCTCTTGAGAAATTAATCGCACCCGTTTATTTTAAAAATATTACGTGGGTACTCAGTTTTATTCCTCTTGTGACGACTCGATTTCAAGGAACGCATAAGTCACAAGATACCTCCCTATAGTTGAAATTTTTTTTTTTTAATCCGTCTTCACTTTTATTGAATACCAAAAATAAATAAATATGATTAATGCATCAAATTACTTGAAAAAAGCATTTTTTTTTTTTTTTTTGTTAAGAAACTACCAATTTTAATAGGTGCTACCCGGCCTTAGATCCGACACTGAGTCTAAACATGTGTTCAGTTTATTTGTTGCGTCCATTATAAAATACACAGCCTACGGTCCATCGCGTATACCGTGTCACGTCTCGTGTCGATAAGTCCATATTATAATCATTAAACATTTTTTAAAATAATAATTTTTGAGGGTCTGCCCAACTGGGTAATAATATTTAAGCCATCGTGGTACCTATGCAGTTTATTCGTTAACGAGTTGTAGCCGCTATGTTGTGTATCGTTAATCTTATCAATTTTTTATGCGCTTTTGTTTTTTGTTTTTCATTTTTCGCCTGTAAATATAATATTATTGAATAATCGTTTATACTATAACTATATAGTATATACAGCTGCTTACTAAAATATTATTATAATATTAAGATCGGCGTTAATTTTGTGTTTGTTGTTATTATTATTACCATCGTGGTTATTTGAAGAATAATTTTTATAACAATATTATGATATTAAAATTGCATGTACCTATATAAATTATAATTACCGGCAATGTTTAAAAAATGTTAAATTTTACTAAAAAATACTGTTATTTTGGTTTCTGTGCAATCGAACATTTTATAATTTGTATCTGTAATACAATCTATATAATATAATATTACAATCGCATTATATAATATTATTACAATTACAACAGTAATATTATTTCGCCGTTTGATAGATTTTTGTATGTATAATTATTTTAAAATTTATATAGGTAGGTACTACCTGCTACTCGTATCTACTATTTTTTTATTTATTTTTTTTTTTTATTTTAATTGTATTTATGTAAATTGAAGGTACACGGGATATATTATTATTATTATTATTATTATTATCATCAATCAAAGAGTCTGGACGGGTAGTGCAAACGGACGTGAAACACTGAAACGTAAATCGTTATTTGCATTAAAAACATTTGCTAAATTTTTAAAAACGTGAAAATTTGGACAAATCTTTTATTGGCTCGACACGTATAATATATTACAACGTATGGTATTTACTAATACATACTGTACAGTTATCGGGCTAGTCATATCGGTCTTAGTTTCGTTTTCGAAATACGAGTGTACGACCGCGCCTGACTCTTTTGTTATATTATATTATTATATATATTTTTAATCAAATACTGTTATTATAATGTAATCAATAATTAGTTGAAAATGCATAAATATTTTATTCATGTACCTACACGTCTTGTTCTATAAGTTTGCTTATTTCCCAACCACGTTTAACCGTATTTTAAAACTGCAGACACGGGAATATAGTAATCCGAATGAATTACTTTGAATACCATCTACAAATGTTCTCAATAATTTTTAAATAATGCAAAAAATGTTGAATACTATTTTCGTAACTGTTCAGAATACTATTTAGAATACTAAAACCATTTAATTCCTATGAAAATATTATACCTTTATGTTAATACAATAGGTACGATAATTATTGTTGTTCCTAATTGTTTTCTGGAAATTATTACAATATTATGCACATTTTAAATCAACAATTTAATCATGTGTTTATGGTTTACGTTGATATTTGTTTTTTAAGTGTTTTTCATTGAATAGGTAGGTTAAATAGGTAATAGGTATAAGAGCAGTTATAGATAATTATTCACTATTAAATTAGGCAGGTAACTGAATTTTAGAAATTTTATACACATTTTGTGTCTTATTGTGAACATACAATACAATTATGGAGTAGGTAGGCACATAAAAAAATCGAATCTCAAAATATTTTTATTTTTCATTAATAGGTACCTAGTTATGATTTTGGTATTTTGGTACATACATTTGTTAATGTATGAATATTTGAAACTAAAATAACACCTTTAATAGAAAAAATAACTTAGAAACCCTAGGAAATAATTTATTAAATAAGATAAAAGAGTATACAGAAACAAAAAATACCATACGTTTTTCTAAAAGTGTTCTATTCTCAAAAAGTATTCAAATAAAATAAATTCAAAATATTATTTTTATTTACTTCTTAAATGTATTTTACCAATGTCTGTAGATCTGTACTTGGGAGGGGGTTAGATAGAATTAATAGGGCTTAGGATTCCATACCCATCTACGCCAATCCAATTTAAGTAGTAAATAAATATTTTACGGATTAAATATTTGTTAGCATTTATTTTTAAATATATTTTCTAAAATAAGTTAGGGGTAAATATACTATTATGGTCTATGGCCCTATGGAGAAAATGCACCTACGGTAGGAGTGTAGTGAAGTAGCCTATACAGGGCGCCGTGACAATCACAAATATATATATACATAGACGCATATAGGCATTACAATAATATATTAATATATTTTAATACATATTATAATTTATTTGGAAATAACCCGAAGTAATAATTTTAAAAATTATCTTCTTCGAAAATATACAAAAAAATAAAACCACTAGTGAACAAAATCTCAAACGAATTGCTTTTATAATAATAATATACTTTCCTATATTAATTGTATAAATTAGAGACTTTAACCAGAAATATCAAGCCAAAAATATAACATAATAAAAGGTATATTATACTTTATTCTTGTTGTAATAACGTAGAATTAAGATAATATATAAATACGACTCCTGTCGATAGTTATATTAAAATAGTAAAAGTTAGAGTAGTAAAATTACGCTATTACCTTCCTCCAGGTGTTCGGAGGGTTCTCGAGATCGTGTATTCGAGAATTAGATCAAATACACCGTACAATATAATTTTATGGAAAAAAAAGCACATAGAATGTATTAACTGCAATCAACATAAAATATTATATTATATGCCTTACCTGATTCGCAGTTGTTTGTGGACAGTATTTTTAGGAGTTTTAGGGTTTAAATAAAACAAAGTAATACTTCAAATACACAAATTGAATTAAAGAACGCACCGATTATTGCTATTGAATTATTGTAATGCAAATTAAATATAAGTACTAGAGTTTTATTCATACTACTCGTAGATAAAATTCATAGTTAATTAATAATGATACCATTATAATCTGATATTCGGTAATAAAACAAAAAAAAACCGAGGAACTAGGTCTGTTGCAGTAGGTAATTGCCAATAAGTAGGTTTCGAGTGTTTCTTGGCATTAAGACTGAGAGCAGTGCAATAGTTGTGCACTTGTGTTCAATTGAGTGTAATTGATAAACATTGGCACAACTAGGCAGGGACTTTGGGGGGGGGGGGGGGCTTAGCAGTTAGGCTCCCCTAAAAAAAATATACCTATATCAGATAATACGTTAGTAAAAATGATTTCTTCAATGAGGCATACAATTCACTAAGAACGATTAGATTAGTTATACTATAGGTACTGAATGACTGTTTATCGAATTTGGCAAATTCTTAGATTGGTTATAGCCTTATTAGGTATCATTTCAAAGAGTTTCCTGTGGACTGTGGTGATACCAACATGTTTTTTTTTTCAAACGACAACCAACCTTTTTACTGTAAATTATTAAGCTGATTATGTACTTGTGAAATGTGAATCTAAATAATAATAATTTAAAATATAGTCCTTAAGTATATTTAAAAATTCCAAAAATCTGAATTTTAATAAATACATCATAAATAGTATGTTGTATGTTGCCATGTTAAGTGAACAATACTGGTTAAATATTATCATAATATTATAACGATATAATTATTATTGATATAAATTTATGTTTATTACAAGCCATTTTCAAATAAGTCAAGTAGAAGTGTAAAAAAAATGTACATACAGACAAACAAAGAAAAAATGTAAGTGCTACAGACCCCCCCCCCCCCCCCCTCCTCTGAAAATGTCCTAGTTGCGCCTATATTCTATATTGATAAATATTTGTACACCAAAAATAATGCTGAGCGGAGACAGTGTGTCAAATTTTATTTCTAAGAATACTTTATAATTTATTATACATTATATAACTATAAGACAATTTCTACTACAGCAGGTTAAACTAATTATCGATAAAAAAATTACATTTAATAATACATTGGTTATATGTAATATATTATATACTGTATAGAATACTATTAATGTTGACTTAGGTCTTAGTAGTCAATGCCGACATACCATAGAATGGTATGAATAGCTCAAAATATTTTGAAAATTGCATTGTGTACAGAAAGTAATATTAATATATTTTAAAAAATAGTAAAATACTAAAATGTTTCAGTTACAAAATAACTAAAATCGTTTGAGATAAAATCAATATTTCACGTAAGAAATTAAAATATCCTATCTTATCCACATTTAATCTTGAAAGATAGAACTATTATAAAAACCAAAAATTGTGGCTGTATTTTTGAATTGTTTTAAAAAACATTTATATTGTATTACATTTTCAAGCCTTAGGTATTAAATTGAAAATATTTTAAGATTTAACCACAAAATAATGTGTTACATCTTTGCTTAAGTATTTCAAACTTGGATATTATAACAGTATTTTACACATCATATTGTAGTGCCTTTTTTTTATTGAAAATACAAAAAAATGTGTTTTTTGTATTTTATTTATAATTTTATACTGACAGCCAACAGGGGACAGCTTATACGATTGTATAATATTAATAATATTATGTTGATTGGTTTCCACAAATAATTATGTATTTTAATAATATTATAACATTGTTATAACTAAATTTAAATAACAAACCAAAAGCATTTATATAAGTTATATCTAAATAATGATTGAAGTCTAGTGGTGTTTGGTAAGTTTAGTATTTGCTGCATTTATGTTACAAGGTGTTGTTGAAAATTTAATTTAGGTGAACACTGAACCATGCAAATAAATATTCATTCAATTATTCACTTTACATAAATAATACCTACTTAAAGCCAAAGTATAGTTTTAGATTTTTAGTAAGTAATATAATATTATAGCTAATCTAAAGTAAAGTTTTACACTAATATAACTAATAAAAAAATAAAATGATTCTGCATAAATACATTTCTTTTATGTTACGCGTGGACCAGAGAGAGAAAACAAACAATGCACTAACATCCTCTTAAGAGTTAACTTAACATTCATGTAAACAATTCATTAAAAAACATTAGTACAAAATGTATATTGGCTATTTTTTTGGCACTTAATGCACTTGTGACAAATAATTATTGTACAATTATACTATTGTATACCAATCTTATATTACCCATCCAAATTTCTGTGGTAAGCATTAATACCTAACTATAGCTAGGACCACAAAAAGTTAGTGGTTGTTGCAATAGATTCTAATGTTAAACATGGCAACAATTTGAAAAAAAACATACCCTATGTTAGTTATAAATTATGTAATATTGTGTATAACCTACAATTATTATACATATTAGTATAGATTATGGAATGATTTACAAATTATTGCCATTATTTCTACCATATTTTAAGCACTAGATCTGATCAGTCACTGCTAATTTTTGTGGCCCTAACTATAGTATCAACTATCAAGTATCCAACTTGAAGATATTAAAAGGAAATCATTATTAAATATTAAGACAAAATTTAATATTAACCATATCTAGGTATAAAATGCCTTAACTTTTTATTTATCATAAACATGTTATAATACCTATCCTTAAATTCATTATGAATTTCAAAATGTCAAATCATAATACATTTCAATGAAAAAAAAAACATTTTTAAATATTTGTCAATGATCAATGAGTTATCCTTTAAGTATAAAAATAATGAATTATAATACAACTTAGTTATTACCAATTTAATATTATAACTTGAAAGAGTAGTTCTAAAAGTTAAAATTTGTGTTTTATAAACATTTATTTATTAGCAAAGGCTTCATCTAAATGCATAGAGTATACAGATCTTAATATTGAAAATATCTTTTGATTCTTATAAGGGTGACCGGTCAAAGGATCCCTGTATCTGGCATAATCTTCAGTAAATACACACTGTCTATGTGGTTTAATCGGTTTGGCTACTTTTTTGGGGAACATTCGTTCAAATTCATGGGGTTCATTCACTGTGATGGAAGTGCGCTCGAAATACTCACGGCGTTCACGTTTCATGTCATGTTCTTCACATTCAATATTTATATTGTCATCTTCAGCAAACAATGGATATGCTTTACTAAGAAATTTAACAGATGTCAAGTATGTGACACGAGGTTTAGCTCTTGTCTGTTTTCTAGCCAATTCTAATTTTTCAAATTTCTCTAATGATTTTAAATTCTCTTCTTCTGTGAGTTTTGCTTCTTCCAACAATTCTTGCTGTGAAGGCATTTCTTCTGGAGGCATTGGTTTATTTCGCTTAATTTTACTAACACGTTCTTTGATACGTTCTATTGTTTCCTGAGACTTAACTGCTGTTGATTGGCGTATTGACTTTCGCTCATATGACGTCTCAGCCGCCACCACCACTTTTTCTGTTCGGGAACGTTTTCTTTTTGGAGCTTCATTTTGTTCAACAGGTTTTGGTACTTTAGGTTCTTGGTATCTAAGATAAAATAAAATAATTATAAATTAGTTAAAACAAAAGAAAATAATTAGGTAAACTTTTATACCAGCAGTTCTTAATCTTTTTATATCACATATCACAACATATCACTATACTAACATTGAAAATTCTCATGTACCACTTGAAAAAAAATCCGAATTATTTTAACTACTGTTGTATACAAGCTTAATGATGTTCTTTTTTATATAACTGCACAAGCGATAACTGTATGCAAGTTAATTAGTGTTAAGTAAAACCAATTTTGAGTTACTATTATGTATCAACAACCTTGAAATATGCACCTAATATGCTTTTGAGATAAAAATATGAAAGAATACATTTTTTGATCATAGATATCAAATCGACAATATTAGAGTACAATTAAAATAAAATATATTGATATAGCCTGATAGGTAGGGGTTAATAGACAGTCTTTCTTTTAAAGGGCGTCGGATGCGGTGATTTGCTGTCTTTGTCTAACACACGTGGAACATAGGAATAATGACCTAAGCGACTAACAACAATTAAAGTACTTCTAGGTGTTCAATTTAAAAATGAAAAGATATTTGAATTGGTATACAAGTTTATTTTGCATCGGTCGAAGTACTTTTTCAATTGTACCATTATTTTGATGAGAATAAATATTTTAAATTTTATAAATTTGTCAATTTTTAATATTAAATATATTAAAAAAATATTAAAAATATGCTTCGATCGATGCAAAGTTAACTTACCAATTCAGACATATTTTTATTTTTTAAATTGAACAACTAGAAGTACCTTAATTTTTGTCAATCGCTTAAGTCGTTATTCCCGAGTCCTATGTTCAACGTGTGTTAGACAAAGACAGAAAATCACTGCATCCAACACTGTTAAAATATTATTTAGTCTTGTAAAATATATTACTTAGTTAGGTACTTAACAATAAAAACTATGAGATGCTCTTAATAATGTTTTTACCATTAAGTTGTATGGTCAATTTGTTCTAATATTAAATCTAACAACACAACATTTCTGCTGAACATATTATGTTGTACATTTGGAAGACGAAGACACAACACACGGGCATGGTGTCCTCTCAATTATTTTTTTCTCAGTCACATACGACATATCATTGGTAGAGAACTATTACTCTAGCTATAAAATAAATGTATTCAACAAAATAAGGTAGGTACTTAAAATAATATGAAATCCTCAAAAAATATTATCACGTAAGTTAGGTTAGGTAACTTAAACTAATACATTTTCTTAGGTTTATTTATCTTTTATTTTCTAATAACATTTATTATTTACTAAATACTAAAATACCAGTACAGTGGTATAATAGTGCCAATCTATCAGAATAAATAATTTTACTAATCTATATAATGATTTGAAAAAACAATCACCAGAAAAAGATACTGCGGTATAAGTAAATTTAATTGTATTTAATTATTTATTTATTTAAGAGGACGCCGCACCCACATAATATGTTGTCTCCGTCTTACACACTTATAGCATACCAAAAACGTTTTAGCGCGGGACAGAACTGAGGTTACAGTCATAACTAAGAAACAAAATTTTCACTACATATAAAGGAGAACTTTGGCTGTGAAATATCGTTGTTATTTTTTTGATATCACTTATACAAAAAAAGTTCTTATTGTTTCAAAATCCATTGTTATTAGTGTTTTTCAAACTTAAATAAATTTTTTTGAAGTCCCGATAACGAAAAAATAAAAACGATATTGCACAGCCAAAGTCATCCTTTTTATGCGATGAAAATGTTGTTTCTTAGTTATGTTTGTAGCGTTCTCGGTTCTTTCCCGCACAAAACAGTTTTTGCTATGCTATATACAAGGCAAAAAAAATATACAACCACTAAAATAGGTATCAAACTATCTACGTGTTTTGTGTAATCGTAATGTACCTACCTATTTGTTTTTTTTTGAGCTTGTTCTTCATCTTCCACGTCTGATATCACTTCATCATTTTCATCAATACTAAAATCTGAATCAACTTCATCTGGGGCTTCTTCATCGACAAAATGAAAATCATTATCTTCCTCATCTTCATTGAACCCACCGTAGGTAGTCTTATAAAATTCATCATCTGCAGCTTCTTCTTCGTCTAATAAACGTGCTAGTTTGTTACCAGCATTTGAACGGCGTTCTCTTTCAGCAGCCATAGCCTGAAACAATCAGGTTTCGAACATTGATAAATAAAATAGATCAAATCATCATAAAGCCTCGTAAAACTGGAAAATTATATGTTAACCCATAGTTACACACACTTTTAAATGTAGCACAATCGGTTGAATAAAATGTGTTCAGTTAAGTATTGAGTGTATGATATACATATAATGTATTACATATAATCTATCAAAAACATGACCAATCCGGTGTTCAAAGCCAGATCGCGAGAGTATTTGAAAATGGAAATTCGGAAAACTCAAATCAAAATTCATACAATATTATAATATTATTTAATAATATTTATCTTTACTTTTCAGTACTATCAGTTTTTACTTTTTAGCGACTGCAAGCTATCAGTATGAAGTTACGAACGTTTGAAAATTTGAACATTGATTGTGTCATTGGTTCTCAACATTTTAACGACAAACGTATATTGTGACGACTGACGAGCCGTTCCGATGGGTTACTTCAAGTACCTACAACCAAAGACTAAGTAGTGGTGTATGATTTACCAGGTTACCTATTTATTAAGCAATTAATTATTCCTTAAATTATTATGTACCTAAGTGTATTACATCAAGTAATCTATCTATTACATATTCACATTTATCCTCTAGATTTTATTTATGATTTACGATTTAAAACACAATATAAAAAAAAGGTGGACAAGTGGATACCGCTCTGCTGTACAGTAGTTGTAATG
Source organism: Metopolophium dirhodum (assembly GCF_019925205.1). Lineage (NCBI taxonomy): Eukaryota > Metazoa > Arthropoda > Insecta > Hemiptera > Aphididae > Metopolophium > Metopolophium dirhodum. The sequence goes on along the minus strand of NC_083561.1, from coordinate 36,119,453 downwards.
GATGTGTTATATTTGAATACAATGATAAACCATTGGATACGAAAAACGATTCTGAGCAGTTAGCGTAGTCGTTATAATATTATTATTTTTTATTCGTCGCTATGGAGATAAACAAATCATTAGAAATTAAAACCCCAATTTTAGCGGTTTTTCGTAATTTGTCGGTAGTTTTTCTCGACGCTTTCCAAAACTTCTTGGAATTTTCAATTTTGACCTCCTAAAAGTACCAAGTAGGTTTATTTTTCTATCAGAAATGATGCTGATTTCAAAAATCAAAGCATGCTTACTATCCGAAATGTTTGTGACAGACAGAAAAAAAACACACATCATTGTAAAACCAGTACATTCTTTCGCTCCGCTCAGAATCTAATAACAAACAATTAATATCACGTCAAATAAATCGAAATTTAAAAAATATTTATCATCTATTTATTAATCATGGTGAGTAGCTAAAAGTAAAAAATTAGGTTCTAAAAGTTGTAGGTTATAACAGTACGGTGCAAATTTTTTTTTCATAATAGTGGGCCGAATGGGGCCCCAGTCCACTTCTAATTGATCCGGGACAACTTGTTTTTGTTATTTTGTTGGAGCCATTTCCTGTTAAAATGTTTTATTTATCACTTATCAGCGGAGAAAAACACAATTTTCGTATGAAGAAATATTAAAAAAATATTATTATGCTCCATGTAATAATGTATAATGTAAATAATATACCTAAACAAATAGTGGTCGATCACCTGCAGGTATTTAAAATGTTTAATGTAGCCCACTTGTTGGAAAATGTTTGCACCTCCTGGCGCATGCTGTAATTTATGTGTTAAATTAGAATGATTTTGATAAAATATTGTCAACATTTGAACTTCAAACGTTTATAAAAAAAATCATACTGATGAATTTCTGATATTTGTAATTGGTAGGTCGTAATTGTATATATAATTATGAATTTCGAATTCAAATTTCAAATTTTTTGACCAAGCACCTAGCAACAATTTTTATCGATATTTATAGAAAAAAAAAGCCCTTAAACTAACAATATTTTACATCTCAAGTGGTTTAACGGTTTCATTTATTGATACATAATTATTATTATTATTAATAACAATTGTTATTTGTTTATTGTTTAAAATACATTAATACTATTCATGTCTACCCGAGGTCGGAATGTATAGCCTTGTATGGGTTCAGGGTTTTCGTTTGGCTTGTCTAACTTATTATTTAATCATGTATTGTACCATAATGCTCATATAAATAATACAATTTACAAGAATTAGTTATAAATATAAAACTATCTTTAAAAGTCAAGGAAATTATAATATTATTATTACAGTTAACATATTAACATAATATATCATTTGAGTTACGTATATATAAATAAATATATGATGTACATTATACATATATCTATCACAATGATATACCAAAATATGAGGCATGAGCAATAATCCTCTCGATATTATGTAACTATTCAATATATTTTAAAGTTTAATATTTCAGTGGTAATTAAATCAATCATTGTCTTTGTTATTGAAATATTATTAGACACTTTTTAGTATTCTGAATAAATTAAAATTAGTCTCCAGAGTTCTAACATCAACATTTTAAATTTAAGTTTGACTTAAATGCACCATGACGTATTCATTTCTTAATGACATATTAAGCAAATAATATAGTATTTCATGATGGTGGAAGTGAAACTCGTTATGAACTTAGTACCTATGTTAGTATAAGCTATTAAGTACATATTATTATACTGTAACAAAGTAGGTAGGTAACTAACTTCATGTGATTTTTTTGTGTTTTTTAAATTTTTTTTTACGTTTATTACAATATACAATACAGATATGTATTATGTACATACATTTCTTTGAAATGTTTCGACGGTTGTAGTTTTTCCTAGCAATGATGAGAGATCCTGCTGAGGAAATCGAAAAATCACCACTTATTTAATAGAACCGGCTACCTAGGTAATATTTCCTAGTTATAGATGAGTGTTATACATGAAGGTTTCGAAGTACAAAATATCTTTTATAGCTATGACAAAAAAATACCACAGAAAAATAAAACAAATGTCATTGTGTAACTAATAATTCATATTCTTATGTATTCTTAAGTCAGTAGCTCCGAATGTAAAATGGAGTCTTATTATTTTAGTTTTCAGTGACGGTAATTTGGTTTTGTTAAAGTATGATTGAAAACACATTGGAAGGTAAGCGATGTACATTTATTCCGGTTGTTAAACCCCAGAAATGTTTTATGTGAATTGCAAATTTTAACCTTTGTGATTCTTCACGGGATACAATGTCCAATTATTGTACAATTTTGAATAATAATTAATTAACCAAAAATTGAATGGATTAATAACACAATTTATTATGACATTGCTTTGTGTCGAGGTAAACCCTAAATCGTAATTCATTTTGCACAATAATTCTATATAAAATAATAAACAATTGTTAGTATTTACTTTGCTCCATGCGTTTATAATTTTAATCTGATCTATAAAAACTGTAAATTTAAATTCCAGTTGTTAGGAATTTAAACACTCTGTGTAAAGAAAGACCAGATTTTGATTTGAAAATGACGGAACCAAAAGTTGAAGTCGTAATATCTGGTATTGGAGGCCTTTTCCCGGAATGCAACCATTTGGATGAATTGAAAAAAATGCTGTTTGACAAAAAGAATGGAGTGACTTCAGATAGCAGGCGATGGATACCCGGTTAGACAATATTTTGTATCTTAAAAAAAATAATAAATATATTTAAATAGGTTTTGAATAATAGTAATAAATATTATAGAAATACTTATTTGAGTCACAGCGTATTCAATTTATACAATTAATTTAATAAGGCACCACAAGGAAAATGTAAATGTGTATGGTGTATTTTACACAAAATTTAGTTATATTCTTAAACATAATATTATTAAAATTTGTACTTATTAATTATAACAATTTATATTCAATTATCATATAACCTAATTTAAAATAATTTGTAATTACATAACAATAAATAAACTAAGTAATTGTTTTTAAATTTAGGCATTACTATATACCTAGTTAAATAGGTAGCAACTAACAATGTGTGATGTATGCAATTTAACAGGTATTATGGTAATAATAAATTTGTTCAACATAAATATTATATTTTTGGGATGGGTACAGATAGTTTAATTTTCTACCCGATTCTGCGTAACTCTTTGTTTATCACCATAGAAACGAATAAAATGTAAAAATGTCTATTATATACATATATACAATTAATGGTTACTTATTAGAATGGAAAATATGGAGTAGCGTGCTACATTTGTCATTTGGTATGATGTTATCTTAATAATAAATTATGAAAGTATATCAAAAACATTTATTTACGCCTTTATAACATAATTTTAGACGTCAAAGATTGTCATTATTTTATTTTCTAAAAAATTATGGAAATTGATTTATTTGTCAAATCAAAATGTTTGGTTAAATGTAATCAATTTTTCAGCGACTTTTCCGAATTCTCTGAAAATTAAAAAAATATATATATTTATGTATACATATATTATATCAATTGTAAATGGTATGTGAAACAGATAAAAGTATTGTTTAATTGTAAATGCAATAATAAAGGGTCGTTTTTAAATAATAATAATTTATTGTTCTGTACTTACTGTTTTTTTTGTTATCGGTACCTACGGGTTTTATACCAGGGCTTGAAACCGATTGAAATAATTTCGGTTTCGATATTGTATACCGGTTATTAATTTTTTCGATTTCGGTTTCAATTTTTCAATACCAGTATTAGGAAATTTCAGTTTTGGTTTCGATTTTGTATACCGGTTTTGAAATTTTACGATTTCGGTTTCAACTTAGCAATACTGGTATTAAGAAATATCGGTTTCGATTTCGGTTTTGAATACTGGTTTCTAAATTTTTCGGTTTCAACTTAGCAATACCGGTATTATGAAATTACGGTTTCGGTTTTGGTTTTGTATACCGGTTTCCAATTTTCTTTTGCGAATAATGAAATGGTTATCAACATTTTAATCATGATCTCAATTTTATTATGAGTATTAATTATGCGTATTAATGGAATTTACGTATTTAAAAACACGTCAATTAGAAAAAAAAATAACGATTTCCAATTTTTTCAGATTTCGGTTTTGAATTTAATACCGGTATCCATTTTTTTTCGGTTTCGGTTTAAATTATAATACCGGTATCCAATTTTTTTTGGTTTCATTTTTGATTACGGTTTCGGTTTCGGTTTTAAAACGGTTTATACCGGTTTCAAGCTCTGTTTTATACCTTAGGGAACAGTCATTAAGTAGTTAATAATTATCTACTTATATGTAAACAATAATTTAAAATTATATTTTTCTCTTTATTGTGTAATACAACTTAAAATTAGACCAATAATACATTATACATTGAATAATTTTCCAGACATTTTTTTTTACCTAACATTAATATTAATCATATATGGTTGATGCGTTTTTTAGGTCAATTAGGAACACCATATGGAGTTGGTAAAATAAAAACTCCCGAAAAATTTGACAACGTATTTTTTGGTATACATAGAAAAATGGCTGAGAGTTTGGATGCTTTGACTAGACTTAGTTTGGAAAGATCTGTTGAAGCAATAGTTGATGCAGGTAAAGTATTCGTATAACAGTTTATTTTAGTTGAGTTATAGAATGTGCTTATTGTAATGCACATTTTTATGTATTTCAGGAATAAACCCAGCTGATTTATCTGGAACCAATACAGCCGTCTTCATGAATTCCTGTATTAGTGAATCAGAGTTTTTTGAGGTTTTTGATACACATCAAAAAGGGTTTGGTCTTTTAGGCCATAACAGAGCAATGCAAGCAAATCGGTTGTCTTACACACTTAACTTAAACGGTGAAAACAAAAGTTACTAAAATATTAGTAGATTAATGCTCATAATTTATGTTACTGTTTCAAATAGGACCTAGTTACACAACTGATGCAACATGGATTGGTGGAGCACAAGGTCTTATGCGAGCTAAAAAAATGATTGAAGACGGAGTGATAAATGCAGCGATTATCGGATCATGTAGTTTATGCTTGAATCCTAATATATCTCTTCAACTTGAAGGATTAGGAAGGTTGACAAATACAAACGAAACAAGATCATTTAGTGATGATGGTATGCTTACGTTAATATATTTTGAACAAACGGTTATTATTACCAAATAAATAAATATTAAATTAGCCATACATCTAATCAATGAGATTATTTTCAATGGAACATAACAAGTGCTAAAAATCAAATTAAAAGAAATTATAATCTTGGGATTTAAAATATTTGTCATAATCAAAACTTAAAAAATATATAAGTATTTAAAAAAATGCTCATTAAGTATGAATAAAGGTTTGTTTTAGCTTACAGAAAGAATGAATGAGGTATTTGTATCCTTTGCTGAATTTCTCCTACTCATAATTGACCTGCCGCATTCCTTCGTTCTCCAAACTCGCTGGTAGACTGAAGGGTTTAAACCAAACGTGGCTTTCAAGTCACTAATTATCACAAGAAAAAATATGTTGAATTGTTATTCATTTATTAGTTTTAAAGTACCTTCCATTTATCTAACGTTACTAATGATTGTAAAATCCACCCTAACTAGACAGTTTTTTTTATTTGCTTAATTTAATTTTAGTACAAATGTACAATTAATAAAAACAAATCTGAAAACAAAATACATATTATGCATAATATTATAATATAGATACCTATGTTTTTTAATATCGGTATTTGTTTTTCTTCCTAAAAATAAAATAATAAAATAGGTACCTATTTATTTACATAAGCTAAAAATATATTTAAATATTGTTTTAAATTCATAAATATTTTACAACTCATAGGCGCGATTTCAACTTTGACTTTGGAGGGAGGGGGGCTGAATATATTAAAGGCAAACGGACCTTTACAATATAGCATTTTAAAATTGTATGTCCTAGACTTTTGGGGGGATACAGTTATGTTTGGGGGACTAAGCCCCCCCAAGCCCCCTACAAATTGCGCCCATGTATGGTTGACAGAAAACTAACTTTTTGATTAGAAGGGTGTATCTTAATTTTCAGTACCTATGTATAATATTCAAGACAGTATGTTTATACAAATTTACAAGAATGTTACTATACCTACTACTTTTATAAGCATTCTAATACATTTCAGCTTTGTAATAGGTTGACTATCAATTTATTTTGTTTGAAATGAAACAGAAAATAAATGAATACTAATGTATTATTTTAGCAAATGGAATGAACAGATCTGAAGCTTGTGTAGTAGTGCTGTTGCAGAAGTTATCTGAAGCAAAACGTTCTTACGCAACTTTAATGGGCGCGACTGGTATATTTGGAGAAACAGACGATTTATTTTATCATTATTCTGACCACCTTTATAAAGAAATTCTATTAAATGCTTATAAAGAAGCTAATATAGATCCTGCTAAAGTTGCGTATATTGAAGGTGAAGGGTTAGGTATTAAGGTTTGTTTAAATTTATTTAAGGATAATAATATAATAAAATGTTTTATTAAAATAAAATGTAATATTGTGTTTATGATGTATACTGCATATAAAAATGAATAATTTACATGTATTGTTTCAACAGAAAATAGACGCAATGGAGCTGAAAATTCTGGGTGAGGTATTCTGTACTCCAAATAGAATAGAATCATTAAAAGTCGGTTCCATAAAGAGTAATATCGGTCATTGTGAAGCTACTTCAAGTTTAGTGTCGTTAGCTAAAGCACTTATTGTTTTAGACTCTGGATATATACCTCCAAATATAAACTATTCAGAACCAAACCAAGATTGCCCAGCTCTTTTATCCGGAAAAATAGAAGTGTGTTAAAAATATAATTTGTATTTGTGTACATTTTAATATCTAAATATTTTTTTAGGTAGTCACTGAAAAAACTCCATTGAAAGGAGACATAGTTGGTATTAGCTCATTTGGTTTATGTAATTCTTTTAGCCATGTAATTTTAAAACAAAATAAGAAAAGTAGAACAAAAATCTATGAAAAAGGAGAAATGTTTGAAGACGGTTTACCACGAATTATATTCGTATCCGGTCGGAATGAAGAAGGTGTTATCCAGTTTTTAGAGCATATAAAAAATAGCCAAATGGACGAAGAGTTCACAGCTCTTTTACAAAGCGTTTTTTATAAATCTATGAACGCTCATTACTACCGGAGTTTCACTATAGTTCCAGACAAAAATGATGGATCACAAGAAGAAATATCGGTAGGTAACTTATGAATTATTGTTATAGTATTGTAGTTTTTATTAACTATTATTTACAGTATCTTCCAGCGATAATAAAACGGCCCATTTGGTTCGTATTTTCTGGAATGGGATCACAGTGGAATGGTATGGGAAAACAATTGTTAAATATTCCTATATTTGCCGAATCAGTACGCAAATGTGAAGCTATATTAAAACCGAAGGGTGTTGATCTTATTGACATTTTAACAAACGATGACCCCAAACTTTTCGATAATATACTAAACTCATTCGTTGGTATAGCTGCGATACAGGTTTATTTAAATATAACCCATATGTTTTAAAACGGTTCTTTAATTAATGTTTTAAATAGATAGGTTTATTGGACGTGTTGAAGAGCATCGACGTTGTCCCTGATGGCATTATTGGCCATTCAGTCGGCGAATTGGGGTGCGCCTACGCTGATGGTTGTTTCACTGCCGAGCAAATGATACTTGCTGCACATGCAAGAGGTCGAGCTTCGATAGAGACTGAACTCATCGAAGGATCAATGGCTGCAATAGGATTAGGGTATAACGACATTAAAGATAGGCTCCCACACGATATCGAAGTTGCTTGTCACAATGCGTCTGACAGCAGCACTTTGTCTGGGCCAACGGCTAGCGTATCGAGTTTTGTTGAACAATTGAAATCAGAAGGAGTATTTGCTAGACTTGTTAATGTTTCGAATATCGCGTACCACAGCCAGTATATAAAACCAGCTGCACCCACTTTACTCAAGTATTTGAAAGAAGTAATTTTGATTTGAATTATTTAAAGTACAGACCAGTCAAACAGTATTCTTTAAATAACCCGTTGTCATTGATTATTTTTGTTCATAGGTTATCCCAGAACCAAAGCTTCGATCATCGAAATGGGTGAGTAGCTCTGTACCTGAATCCGAATGGGGAAATGAAGTAGCAAAATACAGTTCACCTGAATATCATACTAACAATCTTCTGGGACAAGTTTTATTTGAAGAAGCTTCTCGACATATACCCGAAGATGCAATTGTAATTGAAATTGCCCCACATGGGCTTCTACAAGCCATACTCAAACGATCATTACCAGAACAGGTGACAAATATACCACTCACACATAGAAGTACAAAAGATTCAGTCAAATTCTTATTAAGTGCTTTTGGAAAGTAAGTGAATTGTAGATTATTTTATGTAATAGCTATCTGTGATAAAAATACTATGAAACACATATATTCCATATTTATCAGGATGTATAATAACGGTATGACTCCTAACATTGAAGCATTCTACCCATCAATAAATTATCCAGTAAGCCGACAAACTCAAGCTTTACATTCTATATTTCCTTGGGACCACAAAGAAGAATGGGCATTAAAGAGTATGGTGCAGACAGTAAGTATAATATTTCAAACTTAATTGTTAGTGTTACTAACTTGATTACAACCTTAAAAAAATTATACAAATATATTTTCAAATTACAAAATCATAAAAATTGTTCTGAATATATTAAATTAAAGTTTTAAAAAAATGTAAGTTCATATGAGAATTGAGAATAAATGTTGCGAATACACTAAAAAAATTAATATTATACGTGTAGGTAAATAGAGTGCTGATTACTTATGTGGACAATTTATTCAAAATCACAATAAAAAAAATTAGAAATATGACAGAAAAATGACCTATCTGTTTTTCTATGACGTACAAATAATATTTTATTTTTATTTCATATCTTCATAGCGAGTCGCTCGCGTATTTTTAACATATATATTATGTTTTTGGGCTAGGTACAATTTTTTTTCTATCTGATTCTGGCGAGGCCGATTCTCGTAACGCTTTGTGTAAGTATTGCCATAAAAACACAAATGCATAATATAAAAAAAAAATGTAATTCAATTCCTAACAAAATTTAGCAAAATGTAACTTCTATTTTTCCACTGCACTGTACCCAAAAACATATCTATGATTCCTACATTTTCCTGGCAGAGGAAATATATTTAGTAGCATGCTACTTATAATATATATTATGAACTTTTTGTTTTTTTTTAATATATTAATAGGCAAATAGGTATTTTTAGTCAAATACTTATTTTTCAATTTTATTGTTTTTTTTTTTTTTTGTAACTAGTATCACAATAAATATACTAGATATCTTCTTAATCCAATCGCAATATTGGTAAATAGTATTTATCACGATTTCGTATAGGTATGCAATATAAATAGGTATCAATACATTAATTTTTCAACTTGAGCCGAGTATCGTCAATTTGTACCACTTTAATATTTTTAACATAGGTACTTCATTTTAATTTTTGTAATTATTTTCAATACTTCTATTTCAGACTTCAAGAGTCTCAGGCGAGAGGCAATTTACAATACATTTAAATAATGAACATATTTTATTTGATTACAAAATCAACGGGCGACATATATTGCCTAGCTCTATTCTTTTAGTGAGTTTTGTGTTAATTAACTTTGATTTTTTTTTTAACTAAATAATAAATAATAACACATTTAAAATTTGTAGTCTCACGTATGGAAATCATTTATAATAATACAAAGTGAATTATATTTTGATGAGATGATTGCATTTGAGGAACTAAATTTCCGAAGAAATATTGAAATTAAAGAAAATGGTGAGTTCCTACCTTAAATATATTTATTGAAACTTTAACACAATGCCGGCGCTAGGGGAGGACAATTGGGACATATTATGTCCAGGGCCCCATGTTTGTTTTGATTTCAATGGGCTCTGTGGGCTTAACATTCTAATACCATGAAACACATTGACATTTTGCATTTACAAATTATAAATTTATAAAATTCGTAATGAAATCGTAATTTTTCAAACTTTTGTTGATGAAGAAGTTACACCTCTTCAAGCTTTAGCAGAGTTAAAAAAAACTGGTGGGTCGTTTCTAAACATTACAATTGTACTACGAATAATGTTGACGATACCTGCAGTGGCATCGGTTTGTGCAGAAAGGCGTTTCTCGAAACTCAAAAGAATTAAAACGTATTTAAGAAACTCAAACAAACTATCAAACATTGCATGGCTTTCCATCGATACATTAAAATCGATAAATTATGAAGAAATCATAAATGCCTTTGCTCCGAACAAATCGAGAAAAAAAATGTTTTTATATAAAATGAATATCTTCTTACTTGAATCATATATTGTTGTTGTATTTACCCAATTAGTTATTATTTTATAATTTGTAAATAATTTTGTGTTAACACATTATAATAAAAAACAAGTATAAGATTAACCTAATATTATTATTATTTTTAATGTTTAAAATTCGAAGAAAAACAGCATTTTTTTTTAAAGCCTGATTTTAAATAGTTAAAGGGCAAAGGTTTTGCTCCCTTTGGGTACCTATGTCCAGGGCCCCGCCAAACCTAGCGCCGGCACTGCTTAACATATTATACTTTATTTATATTTTTTTACTAAATTAATTTAACAAATAATAAATTAGTCATAAAAAGTGTATTATTTTATGTTTACCTATTTTCAAGTTAAAATAAATGTATGATTATTAATTTTAAAATAGTGCATAATCTATTGTAATTTTGATAAATGAATAATGAACTCATGTTTTACTAAGTTATTAAAAAAAAAATCAATGTATTCATCTGGTTTTAGTTTATTTTCTTTAAACAAAAGTTTGAGAATGTATAAACAACCAAAAAAAAAAAAAAAAAAACATTTTTATCCATGTTATAATTAAATACAACATATTATTAAATAATGGCAACCACAAATAAAATATTTTTATATTTTTTTTTTATTAAGTTCCTTATTTTATGACTATATTTTATAACATTGATTTTATTCATGAATGACTTGAGTTCAATATTTTATTTGCTTTTAGATACATTCGAATTCTATTCACTTATACAATGTGGAAGTGGTTACTTTGAAATATGCTTGGAAAATGAAGTAATAGTTTCAGGAAAAATATTACGACCAGACGCTACTGATATGACTCCAATAAAACCAAAGATGAAGTACCCAGATACAGTTTCTGATTTACCACATAGTTCAATTTCAAAACATGACTTGTACTCATTGTTAGAACATAATGGATATGAACTCGGTGAACAATTTAAGACTGTGACAAATATAGATTTACATTTTGAAGGTAAAATAATGGATATTCAAAATATAAAACAATACTTTAAAATGTTGACAAATAAACGTTTTTTTTTGTTTTTAATATTTGGTTGTTTACTAGTTTTACTTGATTTATTAATACAAATATATATATACCTTTATAGTATATAATAAGTTATATATATGTATGTATGTATTGATATAATTTTAAATTATTTATTTGTTTTACTATTCCGAAAATGCATTTCAATATAATATGTAATGGATTTAGTCTTGCGAATAAATTATATGTATAATATGATTTTTAATACTAAACATTTATTTTGTTTTTAAATTATTTAAATTATTACAATTTTAATATGATGGTATTATATGATTTAAATATTGAAATAGTGGCGTCACTACCGTACTTATCACATGTCAAGTGAATGCACATAATATGTAATATTCCTTAATACTTGTCCACTCCCAACTCGCATAAGTAGAACATAGAGTTATCTCTAAATTAATGCATATTTATATTTATTTTCAAAGAATATCGAGGAAACATAAAGTGGGACGGTGATTGGATGAGATTTCTTAATGGAATATTCACATTTCTTATTCATAAAAGTATGGAAACTAATGACAATCCAGCAGATATATCAACTATTCGGAAAATGTATATTGATCCATCTAAATTCAAAGACTCCTTAGGAAAAGGTATGTATCCATTTTAAAATTACCTACCTACGAGTATGTACTTAAAAAAAATAAATAAAACCCCTATATATAATTATGTTTTTTACCCAAAAGTCCAAGCTAACGTACACATTTTTAAATTGAAGAATAATAATATATTAATATGGAAATGCTCTTATTAAAATATATTTTATTCATATTATTTTAGATGTTCCTATTTATTATAATTTTAATACGAACGAAATAAACGGCGATGGGATATACATTTTGCATCCAGAAACCAAATCGTTTTCAATAAGCACATTAAATCCATTTGAACTACGATTAGAAGAAGAACAATTTGTACAATTAGCTAATCCAAATTGTGAGGTATATTGGCTTCACACCCATACATTTTATTATAATTATAGGTATGTTAAATGTATACATATTTTTTTTCCTTTAGAACGAAATTAATTTTATCAATAACTGTTTGCAAGTCATATTTGAATGTAAAAAATTTCAATCGAATCCCAACATGAATAATTTCAAAGTTTATTACAGTTATAATGATAACAATTTGAATCAGTCCATCACACTAGTGAAGCAAATACTTGACATTCAGATAGGAATTCAAGTTAGTTCATAATGTTTTCATTGTTATTTTTAAAAGTTTACAAATTTTTAAATTTTTTTTTCAATTATATAGCACACAGTTGTGAGTTTAGATAAAACTAATCCAGAAAAGTTCATTAACAATGACCACAATATCATATTACTACCATATGATCAAATGACAAATGTTATTTCAGTTTTAAAAAACACTAAAAGAGTTCATTTATTGGTGACAGCGAAAAAACCAATGTCTAGTACCGAAGAATGGAATGTTATTATGCAACAAAAATTTAATGGACATTATTTGGTGTTAATTAAAAAGGTTTATTTGGATTTATTGTCATTGTATTATTGAAATAATTGAGTTTTTTTTTTTTGTTGTAGATCAAAGAAATAAAAATAATGAGTATAAAATTGGAATATATTACGGACCTTCAAAATTTTTACGAGATCGTTAAAAGTTCTCTAGCCAAATGTAAAAAAACAAAACATTATCTTTACATTTTTACGAAAGTCGTACCATATGTAAAATTAACAAGATTTATGGAAGAAGTGTTACTTGAAAATAAATCAAATAAGATAAGGTAGGGATTATTTAACCAAATCAAGTACGCATATAATATGATATCAAAACAATAAGTATTAAACAAATTCCAATGTTCAGATTTGTTTTCTTGTTGGACGATTCGGGTCCCGATTTCAATATTGATCATAAATTTTACACTGAACAGTTGCGCAAACAATTGTTTGCAAATATTTATAAAGACGGCAAATGGGGAACTATTGTCCGAAATCTTGTCGACAATTCCAGTTTTAACGTCTCTAGAAACAATACGATTACGACTTACATCAGTGATCTTACGTAAGCATTAAACAGTTTAAACATAAATATTAATAAATATAAATTAACCTTATCGTATGCATTTGTTGGATTAATTATCAAACTATAAAAATTGAAAGTAGAAAAACTTTTTTTTTTTATTGATCTTAAGCTTCGGCAGCTATGGCCATTAGCTGTAGGTGTTTGTTTGTGGATTGTTAGTGTCGGTAGGGGAAGGAACACGTGTGTGTTGGGTTTGGCAGAATTTTTGATTCGGCACCCGTAGGTATCTGCCATGCCCGGGTGGGGGATGGCGGCACTTGTTCTCCGGACACCGTGACTTGCACGGAGAAAAATGCCACCCGGTGGTCGAGGATCGAACTCGGACCGGCTGTGCCGAATCCGTCGCTCGGCCACCTCGTCCCCCATTGTTGTATACAATTGTATCCTTAATGTTACGTTATAATTATATCTACCTATTTGTAAAAAAAAAAATCCAGCGTTGAAATATCTACTATATATATAGGTTTTCAAAAAATATTCCTAAAAATCGCCTAAGGGCTAAACTGCATTATTATGTATATGTCAATATATTTGTGCAATATTGCAATAGTGATTAGTATTATAAGTAATGTATTATTTTAGTTTTGAACAGTTACCACAGGGGATTCGGGTTTTATCTGTTGTTTCTATAAAATAATATATTGTTTTAAATAAGTACTTAAATATCGTTCACCAATTTAAAAAAAAAGTTATGTAAAAGCCCCGTAATTACGCCACTGCGTTTGTTTGTAGGTACTCAATAATCTCGGAAACCACATATTATGCTATCAAACGTTCGAAACCATATTCATATACTAAGTTCAGTTGGTGCTCTCTCATAGGTTTTTTTATTGGTTAGACGATGCCAAAGTGCCAAATAAAAATAATAATTCTCTACAATCCATACAACATTTGCTGAGACAGACAGTAAAATTAACACACATAATATATTATAAACATACATCATATTTAAATATTTTGATTAATTTGGAATTAAAATGTAGTAATATATATTGGTATATTATTTTGAGATTCTGAATTCCTTTATACATTTTCTATACATTTTGCTATATATTAGGTTTACTCCAAATAATACCACGATTATATTAATTTGTCATTAGTTTTATTAATATATACATATTATTGAAATTGTAGTAAGTATATTATATGTACTATTATTTTATTTTTATGTACTTATACATAAATAAATATTTGTTATGTTGTAACAAAGTTAATAATTGTAAATAACAATCAAGCCTTCTCATTAAAGACAACAGCTCTTAAAACTAAAAAGGCTTAAAATTAAAATAAGAAGAGTGATTTGTCAAGTTTTGTTTCCTCGGAAAATATAAAGATGGTACTATTACATGCATATTGCACAGCAATTCGTTCAATTATTTTTCATATTATTGCTTATGCTGAAATATAGTTTTGTATATTTCCTATACAAATTAAAACATTTTATTTTTGTATTTCAGATTAGATGGCCTGAATGTCAACTACTTAGGAATTAACTTCCAGGATTTATATGTGAATAATAATATAATAGATGTAAGTGACTTAAAAAATATAACAGGTGTCTATAGTCTATTAGTAATTATATCATAAATGAGCGATTTAAAATTTAAATTACATGAGTAGTGCTTGATTATAAACCTCGATTTCAATTGTTTAAAAAAATATGGAATTTTCTATTTATAAAATATGCAAATACATATCAATTTGAATAATGTAATTTAAACATTCGACAAAACCAAAATATTACTTAAGTTCAAAACGTTGATACTAGTTGAAAGATATTGATACTGTTGTGTATGGGCAATAACCTACATTTAGAAGAATTAATGTTTAGTATGAAAATTAAATGATTATTGAGAATTCCATGTATACCAAGGCCATACTCAGAACATTTTTTTTCTAGTGGGCAAAGGGAGTAGGGTTATGAAATAAAAAATAAATGTTTGATTATTAAAAATATATTATGTTATTCGATAGGTATATTACACATTACACGTATATACACAAAATATGCATAAATCGTGAATTTTTCTAAATTCAAAAAATGACAATATATAATATATTTTTAAATTTAGAGAGTGGAATATTGAACGTTATCTGACATAATGACTTATCCCAGATTATATATAAATCATATTTTTATTTTTTAGAACGAACTTGGTCATTTGGAATATTCTGGTATAACAGCTGATGGTAAAAAGGTAATGGGAATTGCGCCATTTGAAAAGAATACATCTAATCAAATTTCACCGGATCCACATTTAACATGGATAATTCCATCAGACCGGACGTTAGAGGACGCAGCTACTATTCCGATGTCTTATTCAATGGTAAATATTTCAAAATGAGACTATAGTATTTATTGTACCTTAAATTGTTAACATAAAAAAAATGATGTCGTGGTGTCTTGTTATTATTTTAATCATTGACAGTCTAATTCTGAGAGTAGGTACATTATATTATTGTCATTGATTTATATTGTTTTAGTCTAATTTTAAATTATTGTTTTTGACAGGCATATTATATATTGACTATTTTAAAATTACCAACTGATAATATATTTGAAAAAACGATATTAGTAAATGCAGGATTCAACGCTGTTGGACAAGCAGCTATTGCTGTAGCCATATCGTTAGGATATTCTGTTTATATCACAGTTGAAAATAAAGAACAATGCACGCTACTGAAGAATAAATTTCCTTCGGTAAGAACGTCAAACATTAACCAAAAATAAATACCCATAAGACATTATTTTGAATAAAAATATTCATAACAATTCAATATTCACTATGATTTAAAGATTCCAGAATCTAGAATCTTCAATTATCGTGATAATTTTGAAGTAAAACTTAAAATAGCTACCAAAGGAAAAGGTATAGCCATAATTGTAAATTGTCTCCATGGCCACGATTTTTATGCAGCTGTTCGATCAATAGCAGATCGTGGAAAATTTTTCCAATTAACTAAAACGGTGATGAAAAATAAAGACAAACTAGGTAACATGATTGCTAATTACCATATGATTACCGTACTTACCTATCTAAATTTTATCTTACATTTCAGGACTGCTTATTTTTTTGAAAAATGTTACGTTTTATGGTGTTAGTCCAGATAGCTTGTTGGCAGAAACTAGTGAAATCAAACTGAAAGTTCAGAATCAAGTGCAAATGGGAATAGATCTTGGTATTGTCAAACCGTTTGATAGACACGTTTTAACCGGCCCTTGTTCTAGAGAACAAGCTATACAATCGTTATAGTATGTTATTTATTTATACTTAATTGTGTGAAAAATGTTTATTGTTTTTATATATTATTATCTTTAAATCTAGCTTATCGTCTCAAGGAGTAGAATCTAATCGAGTTGTGTTGGCTCTAGAAGGAAAAAAGACATTGGGAAAGTTCTTAAAAGGATCAGACTTTGAGAAATATCAATGTTATTCTAACCGAGTGTATTTAATTGTTGGTAAGATATTATTACCTATTAATATATAGTAAAGCATTTGATTTAGTGGCGTCATTTCAGTATATGAGAGGGGGGGGGGGGGCAATATTTTTGACCAGCCCATAATAAAAATGAAAAAAAAAACCGTTCGCTAATAATTACATTACATTACATTACAATTGCATTTTTATCTCAATAAAAATTGCCTCCATACATAATTTTATACTTACTAAGTTACTATCACGGTTGTCTGAGATAGATAACCATCACTAACCCATACCCGGCCCGACAGCGACTCGCTAATGACAAGGAGGGTGCAAATGCCATCCTGCCCCCCTCCCCCCCCCCACACACACACACACACACAAATGATGCCACTGATTTGATTGTTAGTCTAAATCTAAAATATCCAATTATTTGGTTCTATAGGAAGTAAATATAGTTCTTGGATTGATATTGCTGAATGGATAGTAATGAGAGGGGCTCGAAAGATTGTTGTGGCGTTAAAAAAATACTCCATGTCCACCACTGCATCAAGGAGGTATTTATAAATTAATTTTTGTTATATTTATTTTGAATTTGAATATATTGAACTAAGATACTGAAATATTGTTTGTTTAACTCGATTCAATATAATGATTCAGGTTTAATTTACTTATATCACGATATCAAAATGTTACGATACAAATAGTATCGGATTCAAACTTAAACTCAAAGGAAGATTTAATTCTGTTATTAAATGATACAACGTCAATTTATCCTCTTGGAGGGATCTTTTTCGCCACATTGGTAATTATATAATATATTTAGATAACGTATCTGAATTTTTTTTTTTTTATTGAAATAAATCTACAATATTGAATCTATACATTTTTTGAACAATTAGTATTGAGTAGGTTTGATAAGTGAAAAATAAAAGGTTAACATGTATTGTGAGATTAGAGAGGATACCCAGTGGTAACACCCTATAATATTATACCTAACAGGTATAATACAGAAATAAAATATTAATACATACCTAATAACAGATTAGCGTTATCTTATATCTACTATCTCCAAGTGGAGTGTAATAAATTATAATGAGCAATAAGTGGTAATGACGAAGATTATTATGGAGAAATAATACCTTTAACAATCAGTGAATTTAGTACATAAGAGAGGAGGGAGATGCCCCTACTGATTAGTGAGTTCAAGTTAGATAAGAAACTTGAAAAAATTTCACTGATATGATCCGGTTGTGAACTTTGATTCCTGGTGGCTTCTGCGTATGATTTGTTTGTAGTTTGATGAGGATTGAAAATCAGGCCTTTGACTAGAGGGACTCTCGGATAGGATTTTTTGAAAGCGGCCTTGAATACCGGCCAACCCTTGAAATTGGTGGTGTGGTCCTTGGAGCACAAGGTGCATTTGGCGGGTTTTCACAAGGCCACATTACGGCCGCTGTTATTCATAATAATGTTATAATAAAAATGGATAATTAATGATAACAATATTAATAATTATTACCTAACGCGCACAGCGATAACGGAGCGAAACAACGGACAACGCGACATACGTGCATTCTTACTAAACGTTACGGTCGAACTGGGTATCTGAATTAAAACTTTAAATATTGTAAGTTGGTTTTAAATTTTAATCAACACGATTAAATAGTTGTTTTAAAAGAAAAACTTATTTGTTTTTGCAGAATAAAAACTGAATACATAAATAATGACATTTATATTTATAATAAAAATTATATAAAAAATATTTTATAAAATTTTTTCTTATTTAAAAATACTATTTATTATATTATGTTGTATTTTCATTGTTTTTCGAACATAAAAATACATTTTTTGCTGATATTTATACTTAGTTTTAAATTATTATAGCTGCCATGCACTCAGATTCTGGGCACCAGTGCCTGCAGATTTAAACTCAGGCCAATTTTGGACTTCTACTACTACATTCTTACTACATTACATTAAATAGAATTTTTAACTTTAATTTAATAACATAAATTATATTTACTGTTATAACATTTTATAACATTTGTTTATCGGATTAAACTAATAGTATTTTTAAATTTAAATACATTATCTTCCTAAAATATATTAGCGTAACTTGTTCCCTATAGCTCTATAGGATATGTGTAACAATTAATTATTCGCATTTCATTCTGTGCATAGTTTTAGTATATTAAATTTTTCATTTTTAATACAAAATTGTAGGTAACTGTTAATTAATATTTTTTTATTATTATTAAAACAGAGTGATGAAGAAGATAAGGTACGCAACATTCAATATGTACTTGAAAGCAATCCATCTTTACGGAATATGAAACCCATATTTGTTTGTATTATGAGTGGTGGAGAAAACACCTGTACAGAATTAAGAGCAAACGGTGTTTGTCCAAATACTATTTGTCTTTCATGGAGTTTAGTGGCTACGAAACCTAATTTTTATAATCTACTGCCATCATTAGATAAATTATTATTAAATGTTGATAAAGTGTCTTCATCTACAATAATATGCAATGAATATGACAAAAAATTGATTGGTAATAAAAGTTTTCTATAAATTACGTCGTTATGGATGGACAATTAATAGTTCGGAATAAAAGTGAATGACTTAAAAATAAAAACAATTGCATTTTCGAATTAATGAAAAGTACCAATACGGATAATTAAAAGAAATATTAGATTAATAATTAATTAATAGAAGATATTTTTTATTAATATTTTCGAATATGTATGGGTAACATACGTCTTGTGTGTTTAAAAAATGCAATGGTTCTTATTCGAAAGAGTACATTTTTATTTGAATAATTATTCCAAACTACGATCGTTATCGATATTTAACGATTAAATTTTCTGAAAAAAAAAAAACAATATTTACCTATTTTGTGCTTTTATAGCAAGCAGAGAATTTTATTCGAAAATTATTGCTGAACTGCCTGCGTCTATTGATGAATTGAATGCGTTTGGAGACACAGTTACGGAGGAAATTGATTTTATAGAAGTTTCCACAAACAGTCTAAGATTTGCAGATTCCATAGGTTTGCCTGTGTTTGTTGTTACAGGATTCGTGCCCAAAAGAATGAAAAAAATGTATGACAATCTAATGTATCCAGCATTCGAAGCAAGATTGCCTGAAACTATAGAGTCCATTGAACACGTAGCGAGAATACTCGTACAGGTTAATATCATAACAATATTATTTTTATAAATGTTTTCAGTTCACGCAACTTTATTGATTTGCTTATAATATATAACACTGAACCAATAACTGTTTACAGAAACTCAAATCGATCACCAAATGCGGTAATGTTTCCTTAATCGGTATATCTTGGGGTGGTGCTGTATGTGTGTTGATGGCACAGTTGTTGGAAGCAGATAACATTGCAGTGAGCCTAACACTATTGGAAGGCATACCAAATGTACTCCAAGAATGGATGAAAAGTTTGATACAGTACGGAAGTATAAATGCTAAATTGTTATTAAACTATTTCCAAATCAGCAGTACGGTAATAAACATTTATTTTTACTACCCTGAAACTTGTAATATATCATTATATTATTACACTTGTTCAACGAATATTTTTAGATGACCAGAGAAATAGCAACGAAAAACGGTTGGGATACAGAGTTACCGAAAGTGTTATCGTCAAACGACGTGTTGACCACTGATAAAACTTTAAAGGCATTGAATGCAATACGCTCTAGATTAAGCGCTTTGTTTGAATTAAGACCACTTCCCAATAGGATAATGGCAAAAGTCAAGGTGATCTATAGGACTATTAATGTTGAAAAATCAAAATCCTATAAACTAGAAGAAGTAAGTAATAATTGTACTTATGATAGTTACAGTGCATAAAATGTAATTCTTATGTGACCTAACCCCACTAATCTCTTCAAAGTTAAAACTTAATAAAGATTTTTCCTAAAATCACATGTTACACAGGTATATATTTTATAAAAGTGGTTTTATTCATTTTATTGATTCAGATGTAACTCATTATGTCTTGTATATTCTATGAGTCTTAGCTGTTTGGATAAATTATTTTAAATAATCATATTGTTAATTTTTTAGTTTTGCGTTCATCTACCCGAAATAATTTCATTTGATGAAAAAGACTACGAAAAAATGGTATCAGAAAAGAAACTATCTCAATATATAAATAATAACATATTACACTATCATCCAGCTGCCAACGAAATTCCAATTACAGAATTATACAAACGAGCTGAAATGAATACTGTTGGTTTTGTTATAGATTGAATGAAATAACTTGTTTTTATATGGAATTTATACATAGAAGAAAGAATCTGTGTATTTTTATTTTTTATCGTTTATAAAAATATACCTCAAATGTATTTCTCAATGAATTGCTTATTAGTAAAACAAAAAAGTGAAAATATTTGATTCAATTTATGTAAACACTTTTTTTATCATTTTCTTCCTTTTCCAAACTAACTATTCTCTAGTTTTGATCGTGTATTTTTATTTTAAACATTTTGATTTTAAAATTGTAATGCTTTTGTTTAAGTGATATTATATAACATTCAAAACAAGAAAGTTTTATTATTATATAAACAGAAACTATTTTATTTAAAATAAATAGGTTTTTCAATTATTCTGTGGCTTAATTGATTTGTATTTTTAAATATTAAGAACACATGTATTGCATTCAATTAATTGTTTGTTAAGTTCTGTACTCGAATTGTTTTTAGGTATCATGGTTTATAACTTATAGTTATTAAACCAAATTTTATTTTAATCTTGTATCTACCTATCACATTGTGTTTTCTATTATTCACAAAGGTAAATTAACAACTTCCTTTCATTTTATACAACATAATACAGTCGTATTAACTATTAATAATAAGCTGGCTGAATGATATTTTTTTTAATTTATGAGACGAATGTGAGAGGTTACTAAGTTTAACAAAATTAGAATAAGTAGAAGGAACTTGGGAGTAGTTTGCAAATTATTATTCAAAATAGAAAGGAAAATTTGAGAAAATTTTCCGAGATGGTTTGGGTATGTTGAAAAATGAAGTAGGTCACAACATAATAGTGAAAAAATCCTTTTTAATCATACTTTTTATTTTCATAATTCAAATAGCAAGGAATTAAGTCTACATGATTTTTTCATAATTTTAAAAGTAATCAATATTAAACACTTAAAAACGATTTGAATACTTCAAGTGTTTGGTTTTGATCATACATTGAGTAAATTCTACGGTAAAGAATAATATTGAACTATTTCCAACAATGTGTAGGTATCCTATTTTATTGATTTTAGTTTTGTACATTCACATTATCGTATAGAAACTGCAAATTATTGTTCAACTTTATGGTTATGTTAGAGTTTCAAATGAAATGTTTTTGTGCTTCAATCTCTTTCATTTGCATCTTACTATTGTATTATTTTGATTTATGTGTAGGACATCAATAAGTAGTTTTGCTGTGGTGGCTGACGTCAACACATGCACACAGTAAGTTGTATACTAAGTACTAACTACGTAGTACGCTAGTACGTACATGCTACAGTTGTTACATATTATAATAATTAAGATGATAATTTAACTACACACGATGAGGTTGTCACACAGCTACCTACGCTCGTCAACTTATTGCTAAGTTAAACTTACCTTTATCGTCTAAACTCTAAAGTGTGGAGTACTAAAAATCATTGTTACAGGTATACTACAGAACTCCATACCTACGTTATAAATTATAATTTAGAACAAACATAGACAATAGGGATTAGGAACTATAATATAGTAGTAGATTATATCGCTTTTATGTTTTAATATTTTATACGGTTTAAACAGACATTTATCGAGTAACGTTTCTATAAAAAAAAATATTTTATTACGACATAAGCAATACTTCATCGCCCTTAAATATGACAACCCTTTAAAAAATTGTGATTGTTCAAATCTTTTTGGATCTAACTCGCAGCAGTAAGTACAATATTATTCAGCCACCCTGGTAAGCAATCCGACTACGTCGGATCGAAGATAATGTTCGACAGCATATCAAGTAGAAATTTATATTTAGTATATATATATCTAATATACAAAAAATAGTGGGTACTTGGATGCCGCTCTGCTGCACAGTAAGTTACAAATGGGTCACTGTAATGGATGGTGTTAAATTTGAATTCAATGATATAATATCATTGTATATCTGTATATAAAAAACGATTCTGAGCGAAAACGATCAGTCAGCCTATGATGTTACTAAGTATATTTGATGATATTATTGTGACTAAAGTATTTTTAACTTATTTTTTTTTTTTTACCTATTTACGTGGAACCTTGTTTTAAATTCGCAAAACATCAGGGAGCCTTGCATTAAATTTTCACGCTTTTTTACCGAACAAATAAAACTTTATTGATATTTATAGAAAAAAAAAATTAAAAAATTGAAAACTGACGATGTCTGTAAACAGCTGAAAAAAAGTCAAAATATTTTCATGCAGTAAAATGTTCATGTAGGTATCTACAGTTATTCGTTTTTGAATAACAATAAAATAACAAAACCGCTACCTGAGAAATCGAGTGAATATCCAATATTGTTAAAATATGAAATTCAAACGCTCATAAAAATTTAATTTTATTTGATTGAAGACATTTTTTTTTGTTGATAAAGGTGGAAAAACTTATGAGGAATCTTGTATTACATTTTAAAATCTTAAATTTAAAAAAAAAAAAATTTTA
Organism: Metopolophium dirhodum; assembly: GCF_019925205.1. NCBI lineage: Eukaryota > Metazoa > Arthropoda > Insecta > Hemiptera > Aphididae > Metopolophium > Metopolophium dirhodum. The sequence goes on along the minus strand of NC_083561.1, from coordinate 36,095,776 downwards.
TGGATTCTCAACTCAAAATAGTTTGCTAATTTTCGTGATTTTCGGTATTTTGTCAAGATTAGAACTTTAAATGCCAATAAATAAAAACTGTGACTAAGGATTTTTAATATTTTTCAGACATCATTGTAACAATATAGTAGGTGCCTTGTGTTTGATGTTGAAGCTTTTTTACCCAACAATTAAAGTTTTATTGACATTCATAGAAAAAAAAGACTAATAAAATTGGAAACTGAAAATGTGCCTACACAGTTCAAAACAAATCAAAATATTTTGAATATTTTATCGTGTATAGAAAATGCAAATATAAATGACCAGTGAAAATGTCATGAATATAAATATATTTGTTTTTGAGTTACACCAAAAACCAAAATCGATTTTTCGTAAAAATTCCCGTTTTTCCATAATTTGTATGTTATTTTTCACGTCGCTTTTGAAAACTATAGAAAATTTTAAATTTTGACCTCCCCAATGCACCAACATTATTCACTTTTCCATCGAATAAGATACTGAAGTTGAAAATCGAAGCATTATTTCGACTACTTACCGTATACACAGACACAAAAATAAAAAAAAAAAATTAAAAAATTAAAAATTAAAAACACACATCATTGTAAATTCAATGCATTCATCGTCCCACTCAGAATCTAAAATGTCGTGTCGCAGTGTTTGTTGTTGAACTCTTCCGAAACGGCTTGACCGAAACTAAATAATGTTCCAATTATTATTTATGTTTATTATAAATTACAATAACATATATATATGTATAATAATAATAATTGTAATAATAATTATTATATACATTCATAAATTATGTATGTATAATGTATAAAAATATATATATTTTGTTATATAATAATAAAGTAGGTATATATTACAAATCTTTTTATTTAATTATTATTCAATTATTATCAAGTATGATAGAGAAAATCGTAATGAACATTTACCAGACTTAATGGAATACGTCGCACAAGTGGATGTAATCGTCTGCATTTGTTCTACGACAAAAATTGGCACTATGGCGTCTGTCTAGCATTTTTAATGACACAAACAAATAGAAAATATTCGAATTAAAAAAAAAATAATATGGGTTGCTATGGGTTATAAGACTTTATTTTTTTTTAATTTGAATATTTTCTATTTGTTTGAGTCCATATAGCAACCATTATTAAACAAAAATGTCCATCGTAAATCTCAAAATTCCCTTTTTAAATTAGCCTAAAATGTATTCTCAGACCTACCAAATATACATAGAAAATTTGATCAAAATCGGTCGAGCCGTTTCGGAGGAGTTCAATCACTAACACTGTGACTCGACAATTTTATATATTATTAGATTACGACAATATAACATTATTATTTATTTACAGTCTATTTTTTTTTCAAATTTATAACAAATCACCTGTATAACCTAACGTTGCTTGGGAAACAATTAAGTAACATAAAATACAATACTATGTATCGGTGTACTAAGCTTTGTGAACTAATTCGACCAAGATGATAAATCAGCATGTGGTGAATTGGATTTATCATTTGGTAAATTTTCGGATTTGGTTCAAACTAATCATTCCTGATATCTCTAAGAATAATATTTCTTAAATTGGTTTAAATTTATCAAGTAGTTATTTAGCCTTTTAGGTTTCTAGACATAAGTTTAGAACAGTTTATATCCCTGTTGTGTCCGTCCGTCCACCCGTCCGATATTTGCCACAGTACCTACATAAAGTTAGGTAGGTACGAATGTTTGTATTATAAGATTTTATAACCGTGGTTTTATTCAAAGTAAATTCATACTAACTAGTATTAATAAAATAATCAAAATATGTTGTATTAAAATACGTTTAGAAACAGAGAATTCAGCACGCTTGGAGAGAGAGCTTTCCTAACTTGTTTGAGTCTAACAAAGGTGATGGATTTATTTATATTTATAAATACACCTTGTAATAAACATATGAACGTTACATTTTGCTGTGCATTTTAATAACAAACGATTAATTAAATATAGTTTTCTTTTATTTAAAAAAAAATATCATATAGTATCGGTCGGATACAGTCTGCTATACCAATTTTATTTATTAATTTATATTTCCGTAATCAATGGGAACCTTATTATCTATATGTATAAAGAAAAATGAATGTATGTGTGTGTGTGTGTGTGTGTGTCCATATCAGCAATGCAACCATTACAAAAAATTGCATTGGAAATGTATGTATATAAAAATGAATGTATGTCTGTGTGTTCATATTACCATGGCAACCAACCCCGGGAGGAGATAATATAATGTTCGTCTGTCTGTGTGTTTGTGTCCTTTGGTTGCCATGGTTACCATGGGTTTTGAAGATATTATAATAATAACTATTGGTTGCCGGGCAACGAAGTGCACGGGATAATTTGGTACAGAGATAGATTAGACCTCAGAGCAGAATATGGGCTAATTTAAAAAGGGAGAGGCCAACCCCGAGAGGTGCCCAAACAGGGGTTTTGAGATTTCCGATGGACATTTTTTTGTTTATAAATGGTTGCTATTGGTTTTGAAGGAATTATAATGATAATTATTGGTTGCCGGGCAACGAAGTGCACAAGATTATTAGGTACAGAGATAGATTAGACCTCAGAGCAGAAGATGGGCTAATTTAAAAAGGGAGAGGACCAACTCCGGGAGGTGCCCAAACAGGGATTTTGAGATTTCCCATGGAAATTTTAGTTTATAAATGGTTGCCGTGGGTTTCAAAGCTATTATAGGTATAATAATTATTATTGGTTGCCATTGGTTTAAAATTGTTGTTACAGCAACCGTCATATTATAAAGTACAACATATTATTTATATAGAGTTGGCATTTTTAATGGGCAACAAAGTGCACGGGATCAGCTAAGTCGGTTTTTTTTGTTCGGGATAAACTCCGAAACTACTTAAAGATAACATCACAGAGCAGGCGTATAGCATACATTTAGTCCAATAAAGTTAATAAATAATTAGTTATTATTAATTAAAATAATCGTGTAAATTGTATACCTATATATTATATTATACATATAGAGCGGCTAATTATTATTATTATTGTTATTAATTTATTATAATGCTAATAACCAAGACAATACCCTTATGTTATTTTCAATCGTTACGTCAATACAGTTGCCTATTGTGTTACATATAGTCTGCATCGCTGTTTGCCGTATACATTTCTATTGTACAGATTTGAGAAGACTGCGGTTGTTTTTTATATTTTAAAAGCGACTTCATTCAGTTCATTCTATATAGTAGTATAGATTTTGGTATTTATTTTAACATCGCTGTACGCTGATATTATTTTCGTTGTATGGACTGTGTAATAGTCCGGCGTAATAGTTTTCTATCGTAAGTACTACTTTCATTTTTTTAAATGCCTAGATGAAAAATTAACATTGGTCGATCTCAGAATGATGCCGAAAGAATAATGCGTGTAGTATGTAGAGAACGACAGTAAAATAATGATGATGTTGTTAACGACCTACAAGACATGTTAAATACTCATAATAGACATGTAAAATCTTTTAAAACAGCCATTGAAAGCGTTCCTTCTAATGTTACAGACTATAAATTGGTAATTCACTCTAACAAAGTTCCGAATGGTGAACATCGCGGTCGTTAAAATGCTCCGTCTACGAGCGAAGTAGCCGTTATGATTACAGGACAACAATTCGATAAAAGAGACATTGTACTGCGATGTCGTGATAAAAATCTTCAAATAATTTCTGAATTGCACCGATCCTACGACAGTCTTCAATATCCATTAATGATCCAGAAAAAGTTGATAACGTGGTTTACAAAGACATTTTTTAAGTCCTTGAATTATCAAAATACTGGCATAATTCATATCTTTTGTTCCATCCATAGTTATACATACACAATTTACATACACGAACTATAATTTTAGCATTACGTTAAATATATTAAATAAAAAAAAATTGCAATAAGCATCAATTTTTCTATTGACACAAGCGATATAATTTTTTTTCAACATTATGAAGAATCCGCGGTGGCGACGCTAAATTTATATGGCTACACTACCACGGAAACGTGATTAAAAGTGGTCTAAAATAAAAATTATTATTTAACATCTAGAAAATAAAATAATAGTAAATTAATATCTGAGAAATCTTGCAATAGCGAAGCATTGACGGGTCAGTTAGTATTATATAAACAAAAAAATTATATGATTTTCGTGAACCAAAACGTAATCCATATGTGATGACTGTGGGAGCACTGTTGGCCACTATAGCACCCTATAGAGGTTGAAAAACGAAGGAAAAATAAATCACAAGGAAAATATGTCAACATTCGGTGCCAATTGGTTCAGTAGTTTACAAGTCTGTGACGACTATACATATATATACAATATATACATAATTTTAGGTTTGTAAATGTATGTTTCCCCGTTCTGTCCCTCTGTCCAGTTTTTAATTACCAATATTTACCATAACATAGTTACGATTGTTGATATTAAGATATTTATGTTTTGTCCGTAGTTACTGAACATACATATTGTACATGGAACTATTGTATTGCAATAAAATAGTTTAGAAAATGGAAATTTGGCACACTCGCAGAGTGAGGTTTTCTTATTTTTTTATATATATTATATATTATTATATACAATTTAACACGCACCACCCAATACCAATGTAAAGATCTCTAATGTATTGTTAGTTGTTACAGACTAATGTCTACATAAATTTTTTGCAATTTTCTTATAAAATTGTATGATATTTTTGGTGTACATAGGTGTAATTTTTATTTTTTTGGTAACGGAAATTAAACTAGTCATCACTCTTTAAAGAATGATAATTCATCGGTGGCGCCGGTGGTCATTAAATATTTCCTACTGAATCCAATGACACTGAATTACAAATTGTAACCTTTATAAATATTATTTAAATTATGACTGTATTCTTACTTGTTTACGATCAATGACCTGCCGTTGGTTCTGCTTTATTCGATTCATAATAGTTAAGTATATTTAGAAGCTGAATATTTGCTTCTATAAATTATAATAATATATGTATATTAAAATAGTTTTTCACTATGACATCGTAGAGTGGCTAATACGTAGAATATCACTAATATTAGCTGTAACCATTAATATTTACAAAAAAATATTCAAATTCCGTTTTCTAAATCAAAATCTCTATGTGAGCACATTATTAAAAAACAAATTTTTAAAAATTATTTCTGAGTTTACATTGACCTAACGAAGGCGCTGTCGAAATTTCAAGTCTTTACCTATTATATTCAGGCTCTACGTTAATTCTCTTTTAGTCAATCAGGACAAAGCTATATATAATATAAAGAGATTAAAGACCACGTAAATATTATTTTCGCAGTCGGTGCATTTCCCCCATTGATAGAAATGAGAAGAAAGATTACGTTAGTAATATAATATGTGACAATTAAGATAAAGTGTTGATATGAATTTATTAGAAAATTAAAATTTTATTTTATTATTTTTTCAAACTTCCACTTGTTCAACTTAGAGACATGACCTTTATGTAAATAAAATTAAAACTTATTATTTATTTGGTACCTATACTTAAATATATACTTGTTTTTGTAGTAAAATTATAAGGCACTCTATATTTAATATAATATTTTTTATAGTAAGAGCCAAAGGCTTAGCAAATTATAAAAACTGCGGAACTTGTTGTGATGGAAAATATGTATTTTTATACTGGTGAGTGATAGTAAATGGATTTGACGGATATCGGAAAGGTCGATTTTGGCGGATAAGTGGAACGCCCAATGTTGGGTATATGTAATGAGCAATTTCGATGTTTTCGATTTTGTCCATGTAAAAACGTATAAAACATTATATTAATCAAAGAATTGTGTATTTTAACATATTATATATACCTATCGTAAATATGAAATATATTATATTAATTCAGGAACATTAGATCATGATTACCGACTAGATGCGTCATGTGCAGCCCAGGGAGAAAATAAACCACATGCAAGTGTATATCTATAAAATTTGATTCAATTTGGAATATATATATATAATATAATATTTTACATTTTTACGTATTGCTGTTATAAAAGTCTACAAAAAATGTTTCAATAATAGGTCCAGGCATAATAGAATACATTTTTTCCTCGTTCATCTACGTTTGTAAAATCATTAACTGTAGGAACTCAGGTTCCTAGTGTGTTATTACGCAGGCAAAATAGTATTAAAGAACTAAAATATTTCTCGGAGCCGGTCAATACGCTTTATTATTTGAACCTACGTTGGTTGATTCTGATAACGTATTCTGGGATATTATAACGAGGATATTGAAAATTCAGCAATAAAAAAGAAAACCGACAATAACGTATAATTAGACAGGTTTGTCGGGAACACGACTTGAATTGTTTAATAAAAAAAAATGTGATGTTATAGCATTATTGTCTATTGATATTCAATAGTATTATATACCATAGGAGTGTTTTTCATAATTTATAAATCATCTAAACATTCTCAGATTTAAATTTAATTATTTCGTTTGGTCGGTATATTTTAATTGCATGTTAATATAATAATATATAATATGTTGGTACATGAAAAATAACGAACTAATACTTATGTACATGATCCAACGTCAAGACGACGATTCCTCGTCAGTCGTACGGTACCATACTCGTACCCAACCCAAGGTGTGTTATTATATTAATTTCATTGCGCAATTTTAACCTTGAACCTTAAAATAAAATATAGGTACGTGCAAATATTATGTTTTACGTATTTTCAAAGGTATATATCATAATAACAGGGTGTGTATATTATACGTAATAAAAACATAAAATATGATGTCCATATTTATTGGATATTATCTAATTATAATATTATCATATAAGAATGTATTATTTGTGAAACAACTAGCAAAGAATCTTGTTAATTAGACAAACTATTTGTTCGTTATATTATATGGTTAAATCTGTTATGTTATTTACATGTCTATAAAAAGTCAGAAAATATAATAAAATTGTGTACAAAGAGATAGGTTTGATTATAATATTATACAGTAGGTATGGTTTTTTTAGAAATTATTTTAAAAGAATTTTAGAAAACATTTTTTTACCAGCCATTATTTCGAAAACGATTAAAATGTTTTAAATAGTTTTAGATTCCAAACGTATTGATTTTACTATTATTATGTTTCTATTTATTTTTCTTGTGTCGTCTGCAAACGCTTATTGTAAAGAAAAAATGTTCCGATTATCCACTTAAATTTACGTTTTTCCTAGTAAATTTGATATATTTCCTTATTTTTCTTAGTTTAGAAGAAGTATTTTCTCAGTGTTTTTTTTTTTTTAATGATCGCTAAGTACAAAATAATAAAAAGATAACAATTAATATTCAGTACGAACATTTGTCAAAATAATTGTTTGGTAATCGTGATTACCAAAAAGTCAAACAGTTTCTACTCAGAATATTTTTTCGTCTACGATAATAGGTATATAATTGAATTCAAATTTAATATATCCATTACAATTACCCAATCAATGTTTTTGACACACCATATTTTCGGAATGTTTCGACAAAATCATAATATACAAAAACAAAATATTTTTATAATTACCTATTTAAATATAATGCCACTGAACCAACATTTAAAAAATATATACTTATACTTATATTAATATACAATACATTAATACCTAGTGGATACATATATAGTTTTGTTTTCAAAAAATATAATTATTATAATTCATAAGTTAAAATTTGGAGATAAATATAAATATTATAATAACATTAAATATATATAACTACATTAATTTTTATTATTTAAAGTAATAACAACGTGCTCAAATTATTAAATTATATTATTTAAAAAAAAGGTATAATTTTAATATTATCATTGTTTAAATTTTAATGAGATTAATATCATTGAATCATTTTTACATATTATGTAAGTTTAATCAATTATTGTGATATTAGTTCTTGGTGAGTAATATTATAAAGTTATATGTGCGCCAATGCAGCCAATATTATAATGTTAAAACAGGACTAGGTATAAATAATAATATATATATTTTTTCCATTGATGGGGGGGGGGGGGGGGGGCACAACCAAGTATTGAGTTTATACTATTGGCCCCGAGACCTCTGGAAATCTTAATTTGGGCCTGAATATTGCTTTGATGATCGGAGTAATAGAAGTAGTGGAACAACATTTCTCTCGGATATCTCTATAGATGTGGTTCTTAACCTTTTTTGAATGACGGAACACTTAATATTTTATAAGATTTTCACGGAACATAGCCGTAAAATAAAATAGTATTTATATACGCTTTAAAATTGTATAACATATTAAACAATGTATGTATATAGCACAAAACACTTAACATACATATTAGTCACTAAAAAAATAATAAAATCAATAAAAACAATTAAAACGAATTTCATATATTTATAGTTTTATAATTTTTCCACCGATTTTAAAATTTTATAATATAAAATAAAATATTCTAAGACATACAATAAAATATTTCCATACGAAAGTTTGCGATTTATACGTTTTATAGTTTCAGGGACTTTTTTTTGAATGGTTACGTAACATTATATATTTAAATATTTTAACTGTTTTGCCGTTTTGTTTATATTTTTTTCCAAAATGTTAGTTGTTTTTGAAATAACGAGTGTAAAAAACACATCGTCGCTCCGTTAGTTTGGGCGAAAACGTAAAACGTTATTCAATATATTTCGGTCATTCACTGCTCTATACTGGTGAAAACTGAAAAATAATTTATGACTGCCGAACATCTGTACTCCGTATAGACTATAGGTATATGAGCGGAAGCGCTATTTGTACCCCGATGACAATTAATTATTACACGGTGAATACTGATTACTTATAGTGCACCACATTGTACAACTGTGAATAAAATTATCATCGATTATCATAAAGCCAAAGGACTACCCACAGCACGCATATCGTATTATTATTATTTCGTCGTTCTCGTTACACTGTGGTTAGATTTTCAACTGATATACGAAACCAATGACTGTTGGTCGTAGTGAAATTCGTTTGAAATCCAAATTCGATATTTTCGCAAACAAATATTAGACGACGACACGTGCAGTTACCCTCTAACTTCGTTATGGCGGAAACAAAGAAGGTGGAAGTGGTCATTTCGGGTGTAGCCGGAGTGTTCCCCGAAAGTGACAATGTGGAAGAATTGAAAAATCTGCTTTTCAATAAGCAGAACGGGATTACGTTAGATTCGAGACGTTGGCCATTGGGTGAGATAATTATTATGATGAATATTTATGTTTTCAAACGAGTCATATAATATGACCAGCACTGCATGTGAATCTGTGGCCCAATATTTGTCTGTACCTTTTTTTTTTTTGTTTTTTCGTTATTGTTGTTACGTTTTTTAATGCTCGTAAATTTTAATAAGCTATAATTTGTACAAATTATAATCAATTGAATAAGAGGATAATTTTTATTGTTTTATGAACAAAAATGTATTTATTCGGTACCTATATAATTGTATAGAAAACACATTGTTGAAAATAGATACGAAGATATTATGTCCATTTTTTATCCAAGTTTTTTTTCTAAGTTAAAAAAATGATATTAGAATTTACCAGTACAACAGTTAGTTCCTTCCCATAATTATTTTAAGAGATATAGTTATAACTTATAATACTATTGGTAACCTTCGTCTGGGTGTATTTTTAAAAACATATTTCTTTAAATTTTTATTTTCATTGAGTACAATAACTAAATTCTTACCTTCAGACGTAACTGGTTATTAATCCTAAATTCCTAACATCTCTATTATAGTTTTGGTATTTCACCCATATATTATCAAAAATAAAAGTTTTTTTTTTAAAACCTACCTACTATAAAATAACTTAATAATATTTAAAAAAAAAATTTGTTAGTAGGTAGGTAAATCAAAAAATAATATCATCGTTATTTAATTTTCGAACGTTTAGATAACAGCTATTAATTACTAGAAAACATCAGAATTGGTCCATTTCCGTTATCTGTAAATTTAGTATCTTTAGAATGCCAGTTTACCGTGATTCAATAATGACCATTAATTACCAAAAATGCCGTGTACTATTGTTAACACCATCGGTCCTGCTAGTAAACAAATGATAAAAAGGCGGGTAAGTGGATATCGCTCTGCTGTACAGTTGTAGGTTACAAGTGGGTCACTGTAGTGAATGGTGTTAAATTTGATTTCAAAGATATAATATCATTGTACCTGTCTATAAGAAAAACAATTCTGAGCGAAGATGGTCAGCCAGCCTATGATATTACTAAAGTATATTTGATGATATTATTGTGAATAAAGTAATTTATATATAACCCTATTTCCGTGGAACCTTGTATACATTTTCAACTACAAAATAATTATTAAATTTAAAATTTGAAAAATTTTGTCAGAAATCAAACTTTAAAATTTAAATGCTTATAAAAAAAAATTGTGTCTATGTATTTTCAATATTTTTAAACTGCTATTGTAACAATATACTATGAGCCTGGTATTCAATTTTCACGCTTTTTGGCCAAACAATAACAATTTTATTGATATTTATAGAAAAAATAAACTAAAAAAATTTAAATTTGAAATTTGAAATAATCCGTAAACAGTTCAATGCATTAGTCAAAACATAGACAAAATATTTTCATACAAGGGTACACACCAAAGGAAACGGTTTTAATTAATGTATCTTATTCTTAATGATAGTATATTTTTAATTTATACCTACTTAGTTCATTTACCAATCCTTTAGAAGTATCTTATGTCTCTAGAAAAATAAAAAAACCTATGATACCTACCGATTAAATCGATAACTTTGGTTTTTACACTATATTTTTAGGCTTCTTCAACGATATATTTTTAAATATCGATATCGTTTTGTTCTGTGCGATATTGAAAAAAAAGTTATCGATATCGTCGAAGAAGCATAATATTTTATATTTATTTATCTATATGATTATAAAATATAATATTACACAATAAATATAACACATAGAATCTTATTAGCACAAATATAAATATTTAATATAGTATAATACTATTTATTATATAGTTATACATTTATATATTTATAATATAAATTATACTTTAGTAGGTATATAGGTACCTATTGAGTATTGACAATATTATAATAGTCCTTATATATATTAGTATTGTTATTATTAGTACAGTTAAAATAAATTAAGTATATTTAATAATATATATATGTATATCTTAGTAAATAGTATATATGACAAAATGTATTAATACCTAATAGTCTAAATAGAAAAATATTGTTCACCGGACATTTAAATATTTTTTGTTGGTTTTGTTTTCAGACGAGTATGGTATAACGTCTGGAGTAGGCAAAGTAAAGTCTATTAACCGATTTGACAACGTTTTCTTCAACATGCACGGAAAACTTTGTGAGAGTTCAGAGACCGTGATTAAGTTGAATTTGGAGAGATCCGTGGAAGCTATTATCGATGCAGGTGAACGTTGCGCCATTACGTTTTTATACATAATCTACATACCTAGCCCATATAAATATCTTAATACTATAGATTTTGATAAATTGAAATACGCATTAGAAGTATGCATATTCGTTTTTTACGATGGACCTATTGTTATTTATTTCAGCCATGTTAAGATTTAAAATTTTATTTATTTTTAGCTACATACTACAACTAATTATTGGCACATTTTAGTGATTTAGATGAATTTTGTCAACATTTGAACTTCGAACGCTTATCAAAAAAAATAATCTTTATCATTATTCAATATTTTAAATTACTATTAGAAAAATTAATGTGAGATCTATTAATGTGAATGTATTGGATTTTCAATAGTTTTGACCGAGCCTATAAATAGCAAATAATTATGAATTAGTCAAGTTATAGTATAATTCAACTAATATTATTAAAATGTTTTTAATTTATACGGTCCATATTTTGTGAATTTCAACAAAATAACAAAAATCAATTGATGATAAATCGTTATTTCGCGTGTGTATATTTATATTTATAACTCATAAAACATATATTATATAATTTGGCTTTACATTAAACTAATTTTGTAGTCTTGGATAGCATGGTGGTTTTCTCAGTCACAACAAGTGTTCTGAGTGCAAATATCAGCCAGTGTCACTAGTTCCCAGATGGGTGACCACCCGAGCTTAAGTGACAAATCCTCACCACACATATACGTGTTCCAAATCAACCTGGGTCCCCTAAAAATGCTAATGCCTATAATTGCTGGGCTTAAAATAAAACAATTAAAAAAAAATTGGAGGAATTTTGTGTAAATTTTCAAGCCTTACTTTGAAATAAAAAATGTTAAGAATTTGGAATAATTACAAAATTACATAATTTCAAAATAATTTAAATATTTCCAGAATTTTGACCAATATTGTAAAAATTTGAAATTTAAACGTGTTTAAAAAAAAAAATTGACAAAACATGTTTTATTGCTGAAAGATAACCTTAGGTTAAACTATTCAAATTGTATAGGTATTTACAAATAAACATTTTTTCATACATAATTAAATGAAAAAAAAATTAAAACGTCAATCATTTTAATTTCAATAAAAAAAGCACAAGAACTTACAAAATATTTTTAAAATGTTATCATTTATTTTACAAAAAATACTAATATAAATATTTCGTAAAAAATTCAAATATCTACAGTCATTCACTGTTTCATGTGAAAATTCCCCTTTTTCCTTAAGAGGACGCCACACCCGCATGTGTTGTCCCTGTCTTACAAACGTGTAACATACCGAATTTACGCTCAGAAATTCAAGTTTTTATGCAGTTAGCTTAAAAATTAGAGTGAATTGACCTATTATGAAACTTAATGGTAAGAATATTACCTGTGTTTTGTTGGAAGTTTTTTTACTATAATTCAGTTTATAAGTAAGTTATAGCGTATATAATAAATGTAAATTAAAAATGCTCATAACCCACTTAAAAACTGAATTATCGTAAAAAAACTTCCAACAAAACACAGATAATATTCTTACCGTCAAGTTTCATAATAAGTCGATTCTCTCTAATGTTTAGCTAACGGCATAAAACTTGAATTTCCAAGCGTAAATTTGGTATGTTTCGCGTTTGTAAGACGGAAACGACACATGCGGGTGTGGCGTCCTCTTAACTTTTGATTTTACAATGATAAGTGTGTTTTTTGAGCTGAAGACACTTTACCACCAGAAATTACTGTCAACATTGATGACTGAAGCATTTTCATTGCTCCAAAATATTTTGGTACACAATATGTACACAAATAAAAAAAATAATACTCATCGCTCATCTCTGAATTTATAACCAATCGTCATTTAGTCTTGAATATTTTTGGATAAACCTAGTACCTAACTGAATTTTTTTTTATAATATAATATATATACAATGATGAATTATTGCTAATATAAATACCAAACGCTACAGTGCCCCCTCCTCATAACTCAACGATAAGCGCACTAGCTTTTAATATACAATCGGTAGCTGATAATTATTAAAACATTTTTATAGTATATAAAATTATGATAGATATATTGTTTATAGCAACTAAGATTTTGCGTTATTAAAAATGTTTATAAATCCATTTTTCCAGGTATTAATCCGGGAGATTTATACGATACTAACACGGCAGTATTCACATGTTCTTCGGGTAGTGAAACCGATACAATTGCGATGTTTGACGAATCGAAATTAGGATTTGCCATAGTTGGCCACAACAAGGCCATGCAGGCCAATAGACTTTCATACGTTTTAAATTTGAACGGTAAGTATTCTATTTTGTTTTACGATTTTGTGCGAACTATTTATACAGCTTAACGAGTGATTATTTAATATTATCGTGTTATTAAATTGGTCTATTACGTTTGAAAAATACTATGTCTTGTCGATAATGGAAATACGTTTCGATCAAGAATCATTAAAATGATTTACTGTTCATATATAGGACCTAGTTTCACGATATTTTCGTCATTCACTGGTGGTGTGGATGCAATAGTGATGGCTAAACATATGATCGAAAAAGGCCACATCAGAACTGCGATAATTGGAGGTTGCAATCTAGTGCAAAGACCCAATTTATCACTTCAGTTGAAAGGTTTAGGTGTACTAAACGATGGGATAGAGACGCGGTCGTTTAGTGAAGATGGTGAGTTCTATATTTTTGGACATTATACCAGTAAACTCTATTGGTTAACTCGACGTAGCTTATAATATTAAGGTTTGATAGCAACTGGTTTTTTCTTTATTTTTTTCGTTAGCGAATGGTTTCAACAGGTCTGAATCGTGCGTGGCCATATTACTACAAAATTCGTTGGACGCAAAACGGTCATATGGCACGATAATGAGTGCAAAAATGGAACAGTACGGAGATCTCAGAGGAGTATTTACCAATTACTCTACTGAACGTTACAAACAAATAGTGATGGAGGCATACGCAGAAGCTGGAGTAGATCCCGCTAACGTGGCATATATCGAAGCTGACGGATGTGCAATCAAGGTATTGTTTTTATAATTTGTTTTCTCGTCATCTCACAAACTGATATAATATGTATTTTATTTTAATTTCAGAATGTAGATGCAATGGAGTTAGACATAATAAAAGATGTATTTTGTCCTCCTCATCGAAAAGAACCCTTGAAGATCGGTTCGGTGAAAAGCAATTTAGGACACACCGATGCTTCAGCTGGTCTTGTATCGATAGTGAAATCAATCATCGCAATGGACACCGGCTTTATACCTCCCAATATAAATTATGCCACGCCAAATAGTGCATCAGATGCTCTTACATCTGGAAAAGTGCAGGTAGTTAAATTTAATTGAATGCACTTTTATTAGTAGATAGGTAGTACCCAAAATCACACGAAAATATGATAATTTGTCAACGTTGTTTTAATAAAATAAGCGATCCCGAGTGACAAAACATGACAAATTAGATCTTATGAAGAGTATTTTATAATTTTGAACGCTTGTTTAAAATATATTTTTACCATACTATCGTGTTACCTATTCTTTCAGATTGTCACAGAAAAGACCCCGTTAAATGGTGATATCATAGGTTTAAATATTTTCGGTAGAACAGGGAATTATGGTCACATTATTATGAAAAAGTATAACAAACAAAAGAAGAGAATATATGCAAAAGACGAAATGTTCGATGACGATTTACCGAGGTTAATTCTTGTTTCTGGACGTAGTGATGCTGGGGTCAGGAAAACAATAAACACGGTATGTCTTAATTTGATATTTAAATTGTATGTACTGAATACTAATGTCACATCATTTTTTTTGTTTTTGTTTATAGATCGAAAGTTATAATGTCGATGAAGAATACACATCGTTGTTGCATAAGGTGTTCTCCAAAAACATCAGTGCGCATTTCAATCGAAGTTTCTTCATCATTCCCACACCGGGCCCGTGGAGAGAAAAAGACGTTTACGTAAGCTTACACGAACTTAAAATCATTTTTTTTTTGTATCTACCTTATATTTATGCAAATATGTGTTTGTTAGTCAATCACGAATGAAAAACCTCCCGTGTGGTTCGTGTTCTCCGGTATGGGATCACAATGGTTTGGTATGGGTGCGCAGCTGTTACGAATACCAATTTTCGCCAAAGCAATCGAAAAGTGTGACAGGATTCTACGGCCGTTAGGCATCGATATAGTGAATATTATGACGAGCCTGGATTCGACGTTGTTTGACAACATCATGAACTCGTTCGTCGGTATATCAGCGATTCAGGTATGTAAACGATGAACAATAACCTAAATACCTAGTAAAAACCAATATATTTTTGAAAAAATAAATGTATTAAGTAATGATTTTTCTCCTTAAATAGCGTTAAACTGTATTTTGTACATTTAATCATATTGTTACAATGTCATTGATTTTTCTCCAGTTTATTGAGATTCGACATAATTCTTAGCAAATACACACGATTCTAACGAATTTATACGCTCATATCAGTGCTCATTCCGAAGTATATTTAGTCAGTATCGATTTGGCTAGTACATTCGATAATGTAAACCTTCATGCTGTTATTATAGTTTTCGAATCAGGTATAAAGAACCTCTTATTTCATGGCTTGAGTCATTCATATAAAATTGGAAGCAATGGATCAAAATTCATAGAACCGCATCCAATATTATCTCAAGTGTTAACATTAATACGTCTTATGTCTAGGGGTAAAAAAAATTTTTTTCCAATCTGTTTCATTCCATATTTCTATAACTTACTATGATGATGGTAAACCTCTTCGCCAATCTATGTATTTAGCTAATTTGGACCCATTTCTTTCTCATATACTTTTGTAATTTATTACATAATTGTCTTGTTCTTAATTTCTATTACACTATTAGTGCTTATTAACTTATCTTATTACTTTATTTTGTATTTAGTCGCCAGTCTGTAAGTTGATAATTTGTACGCATTATATTTGTAATTTTTATCTATCACTTAAAATATACAAATAGGTATGTTGTACATTTCTTGAAATATTTAAATTGTCCATTCAAAAACGCGTTTTGGAATACTGCGGTGGCGTCTTTGGTCGGCTTGGACCGATAAATCGATACTTGTGCTTATTAGTTATTACAATATAATAAAATAATAACACTATAAAATATAATAATTAATATTGTACCAGGCGCATGTTGGTTTTTAATATAGATTGGTCTGGTGGACATCCTGAGGGCGTTGGACATTGAACCGGATGGTATGATCGGACATTCCCTCGGTGAGTTGGGTTGCGCTTACGCCGACGGTTGTTTCACCGCTGAAGAGACGATAATGGCTGCGTACGCCCGGGGTCGGGCCTCCGTAGACACAAAACTTCCAAAGGGCATGATGGCCGCTGTAGGTCTTGGTTATAAGGACATCAAGGGCCGATTACCACATGACATAGACGTAGCGTGTCACAACTCGTCGGAGAGCTGCACGATATCCGGGCCCACCACAAGCATCGCGGAGTTCGTTGAGAAGCTGAAGTCGGAAAATGTTTTCGCTAGGATGGTCAATGCTTCGAACATCTCGTTTCACAGCCGGTATATACAGCCAGCGGCTCCAGCTCTACTTAGTTACCTGACTAAAGTGTGTTTCATTTTTTATATAATACCTTTATAATATGTTTCACCCAAAGCGTCGTTATTCGGGTCACGGTTGATACGGGTTTTAATGCGCTTTCAGAACATACCGAATCCAAAACAGAGATCTTCCCGATGGCTCAGTACCTCTATACCAGAGTCGGAATGGAATACAAATTTGGCTCGTTACTGTTCAGCAGAATATCATACCAACAATCTACTGAGTCCCGTGCTGTTTGAGGAAACGTGTGTGCACATACCGAGCAATGCTGTCGTCATTGAGATCGCACCGCATGGTCTTCTCCAGGCCATACTCAAAAGATCATTGAGCAAATTGGTCCACATCCCGTTGACTCAAAAAGTATTTGGAGATTCCGTGAGATATTTGTTGATGGCTATCGGAAAGTAAGTGAACATAAATCTTTAGGATTCAAATCACTTATTTCATCACAATTTTAAACAGTTGGTTTTAAATCGTCATTGATATTACAATATAACAATATGATATTGGCACTTATTATAGTTGGACAATTTCTTCAGTTTGTCTATTACTACAAAGTACAATACCAAATGGTTTTAAATGAGAAGCCGGGTGATAAATTATATCTATCTATATTTATGTTTAATGGCTTAAACAAAGTTGTTTGAATATTTTTTATTTTTTTTAATGATAATATTTATTTATTGTAGTACTGTAAAACGTTTATAAATACCATAATATTGTAGAACACATATAAAAAAACCTAATGTCTCAATTAACACAATAATTATTAATGGAAATGATAACAAAACCTCTTTATGTCAAAATTTCAGTTTTTTTTAGACATCTATCAATCTAGAGTAGTGATTAAAAAATATAATTTTCTTTTAGGATGTATTGCAGTGGATTGAATCCAAATATCGAAATGTTGTACAACCCTGTTAGTTATCCAGTGGCTAGTGGGACTCCACCATTGCATACGTTGTGTTCATGGAATCACGAAGAAGTATGGTCAACCATCGACGTGACAATACTGGTTAGTATACTGTACAACGACATAAAAATATATTTTATAACTTTATAAATAAAAAAACATAACAGATTAATCATCGGAATTATAAACATTATAGATAAAAAAGAATAAAGGTGAAAGGCTTATTTCACTGTCGCCTTCCACAAACAGTTCAATCGAACAATATGAAATACACGGCCACCACGTTCTTCCACTCTCAGCACTATTGGTATATATTTAAAAAAAATATAACTTAAAGCTACATAATATAATAGTAAGAAGTATCTATACTCCCTAGTCCCTACAAACTAAAATATATTAACTTCTACCCTAAGTATGTGCTCATTGTGCTCTATTTATTATGACAAAACGTTTTTTTTTTTAGTTTTACACGTGGGAATCGTTCAATCAATTACGTGAAGCACCCGACATGACCTTACCCGTTGTCTTTCAAGATGTTCATTATCATAAACACGTCGTGATAAACAAAATCCGTAAGTAATGCGTTGTAATTTAGCCTTTAGCGTTGGGCGCAAACGTTATGATTAGGTATAACGTTTTGCACAGGGTTCTAAACTTGAAATATTTTGCTTAACAATTGTTATTGAAATATTTAAATAAAATTATGAAAAATATTTTTTTTTCTTTTAAACGTATTTGGTTATAAATGATTATATAGATGATTATTGATTACACACAGAAAACATCGATATTGAATGACTTACCTATCAACCAAGGTTTACGAATTACTATGTTAACGGTGATAAATTATTTATAAATGTTATTATGTTATCGGTTAATACATTTATCAAGTATCAATTGGATCCCTTAGATATAACAAACCAACTTTAAAAAATGTTCTCTTGCTGTAACGTTATGACTATAAACTTTTAGGTGGACCTATATAATACACAATTTTTTTTAATATTTTAATTTTTCACATGAATTCATTATTTCATAACATTTTGAAACCCTCGACTTATACATGACAAACATCGATTGAAATCTTTGAACGTAATTAAATCGAAAAACGATAAACGAGTTATTATTTAGTGTAAAGTACCTAGGTTACGAAAAATAAAATACTACAAAACAATACATTATAATGGTTTACAAAATATATAAAATATCATTAAACGAAAAATAACGCAAAATGAAATAACTAAAACATTTTATTACTATATCATAAAAACAATTTTAACCATTTATATTGGTTTCGTGAAAATATTTTTCGATGCGATTTATTTTTACCTTAGCGAAAAATCAAAGCATTATATATTTATATCCCGTTCCTGATCATTACAGCATTATCAATTAATTATTATTGTTAAATTTTTAATATTTTGGTATTTTATTTGGTATACATATAAATTTAAATTACACCCTGACTCTCGTGGCCCCACAACATATGCCACCTATCACGTAGTAGACTTTTATTAAGATTTAAAAGGACTTTAACCCGCATAATAATATGTTGTTTCTTCCTTACTACTCGTAACCTAGAATATTGTACGTGAATAAGAAACCATTTTACTCTATTATTACTTTATTAGCGTGTTTATTGATCTTTTATCAAATTCGAAGGCAAAATATTATTAAGGGGCACCTATTATAGATGTATTCCAGATATTTTAATTGTAAAGCAAGTTATGAGCATTAAAAAAATTATAAAAAAATTGTAAATTAAAAATGCTAATAACTTAGTTCAAAATTAAAATATCAAAAAAACAACCTAAAATAAATAAATGTAAAAATCCAAAATGTTATAATTTTAAAAAAACGTTAAGTACAAAAGTTGTTTAGCGTTTTATTATAAAAACGTATAACGAATTTTTTTTTCAAATGAAACCCCTGATTTAGCTCAGTAAATGGTCTTGAATTAGAAACAAAGTCGAAACAATGATAAATCGCGATTTCAAGCATCCGCTCGGTGACTATACCTATAGTCTTTTGTGCGTATTTGATTAGGTAACGTTTGTTCCTAAATTGCAAATATACAATAATCCACGCATATCTCTTATTTAAGTTTTCTGGTGGTGGTTTTGTTTTAGAATCCGGTGATTTGTGTACGGCAATACAGAGTGGAACAGGGCGCTTTGAACTGTGCTTGAACAATACAATCGTGTTGTCTGGATACATATTTGTGTTCGACAAACCAAAGTCGAACAAAAATACAAAAGCAGTGCACGGGGAAAGCGTCGGCAGCGGTGGCGGAAAATCTATTGTATCGTTGAGTCACGACGACGTCTACTCGAGCCTCGAACAGTTCGGCTACAATGTCGGTGACGTTTTCAAAACGATTCGGCACGCGGACATCTACGAAGACAGTATGCACAAAATAGACATAATATTGTATAATATTATTACCATGTACCCCGCCACCAAAGCTCGAAACCGACATTAATAACTTTAATGATTTCGATTTGAGTTTCTCTAACGGTTATTTGTTTTTCGATTAAAATTCTGAAGTTGTTGGTTTCGGTTACAAAACACTAAACTAGTACTTAGGTGGTTTAAACTGAAACCTTTTAAATTGTTGAACGGGATCTCAATATGTCTGGACTATCAGTTCTATGCATACGGATATTCTTACAACTCACACGATTGGCACACAAAAAATACGATCTGATGATTTATTTTAAATGCATCCCGCAGGATTGGAAGCAGATGTATCGTGGGATAACAATTGGATACACTATTTGGACGCTATGCTGCAGCTGGCGACAGTGCATCACGTGGAGAAACGCGGAGAGCTCGTGGTCCCGATTTCGTTCCAAGAGATATGTATCGACCCATCCTCGTTGTCGGAAAGTTCAGCACCGATAGGTAAAATTTACAGTGAATGTTGCAAGGTCTAGTTATTAAATGCGTATAGCTATATTCTATAAATATTATAGTCAAGTAGGTAGATACATGGGTACCTACTATAATTGTTTTACAGATTGCACGATGGACAGGAGGTACTAAATCCACATAATATTATATTCTCTAATCTATATTCTATTAAAAATTTGAGTTGAAGCAGTCACGATTCTGAGTAGAGACGGTCAGCCTATTCTGTCAGCATATTCTTTTAAGGATATTTTAATACCTACCATATATCCTAGCTTCATATTTTGCATAGTTATTTGTAATTTGTTTTTTTATTGTTAATACAGTAGGTCAAACTATTTTTTTCTTTAAACTAAACCACTTATATTAAATAATATATTCGTTGTACTAAACCTATTAGTCCAATTATACTGATGTACTGTAAGACTGTGTGAATAGGATTGTGCTATAAGTAGCTTGCAATTAATCTAAATATTTTGAACATTTCATTATGTATTGGAAATATGTATAATGTATATACCCACGCTGTGGCAAAAATTTTGAAGTCCCTACGAATAATATTTTTTGAATAATAACAAAATATGACAAAACTGTTAATTTTCGTTTAAATATATCAATTTCAACTTGAAATAGCTCAAAAAGAGTCAAAATAGTTTGAAAATTGTGCCATATTGTATGGAAAATGTGTATTTAAATATTTAGTGAACATTTCATGAGTCTACGGTTATTCGTTTTGGAAATACAATAAAATATCAATAATCAATCAATAATTTACCACTGAATACCAAATATCGTAAAAGTTTTAAAACTCATAAAAAATTAATGTTCTGTTTTAGTACCACTTTTTATTTTGTTGTAGATAGATAAACTATGTAAAATCTTCCATTAAAATTTTTAATCTTAGGTATGAAAATAAAAACTTTTATGAATTTCTAACTGAAAAATTTTTGAAATTTTGAAGATTTTTGTAAACATTTTAACTTTAAATGCATATATAAAATAACTGTGCCTATGTATTTCTGATATTTTTAAACTTACATTAATTAAACTTATAAGGAACCTTGTATTATATGTTCAAGCTTTTATACTAAGTGAAAAAGTTTTTATCAAGAAATATTTTAAAAATATTTCTAAATTTCTAAAAATGATTCAATGCTACAAATAGCTGAAAAAAAATCAAAATATTTCGAAATTGTTATCATTCATTGAAAATGGTAACATAAGTATTTGGTGAACATTTCAAAGGTCTGTGGTTATTAGTTTTTGAGTTACACCCAAAAAATTATAATCGATTTTTCAAATATTAGTTTGTATAAAAATGACTTCTCTATTCACTTTTTTTTCTTGACGTTTTTTAAACTTACTTGTAAGTTCCCATTTTTACCTCCCTAAAGTACCAAATAGATTCACTTTTCCATCAGAAAAAATGCTGATTTTGAAAATCTGAGCATTTTTACTATCCAAAATGTTGATGACAGGCAGAAAAGAAAAAAACACACGTCATTGTAAAATTAATACATTCTTTCGTCCCGCTCAGTATCTAAATGTCATTTAACTATGCATTTTTAAACTTCTATAAAAACCACTTTTAAGGGATCTTGTAATAAATTAGTTTATTAATTAAGTTATTTTTAAATGTTTATGCAGATTTGTCCGCGCAGTACAATGTATTTACCAACAAAGTGACTTGCGAAGGCATCAAGATTTCTCTACCCTGTTTCGAAGTATTGCCGTTGGATCCGTTGATGAAGACCACATTCCAGCTTAGAGAACAGAGTTTGATCGATCTGTCCAATCCCAGTATCAAAGTGAGCTATATCACCGATGTCATATTAAGCTTTTATCAGGGGTGGATTAAAGGGGAGGTAAAATAGGTATATTTCTACGGTCTAAAAAAAATGTGCCATTATTATTATACTGGTATATTATTTTATTATTTTATATCGATAGTTTTATTTCGAAAATCACGGACAATTTTGACTGCAATAAATAAACCAAATAACATTAACAAAATATATTAGTTTAATAAAATGTGTATTCATTAAAATATATAGGTCAAACATTTTATTGCGTACAATACTTGTAAGTAATTGTTTAAGACATGACAATCATGTGGCCTTTGGTGTGAATGTGCTATAGCTCTTAATCCTACTCTGGTGAAAATGAAAACATAAAACACATCAAACTTAGGTACATTGCTAACTCGTTGCTCAAATTTATTCGCAGAAACCCATAGATTTTATTGACACGTGTATGGACATAGTTCTTGAATTCAGACAGAGTGACGATTTTGAAAATGTTTTCATGTATCCCGTGTACGACAGTGAGGACGCCGAGATGGAAAATTACTCCGATCACATTTTAAAAATCAAAGTACAATGTCTACAATTTAGTGTGATTTTAGCAAACACATTGGTTTTGGATATTATTAAATAATTAAATATTGATTTTTAGGGTTTCGATGTGATGATGATAAATGACGATGGTAATTCGGGGCAACTAAACAGGGGATCAGACAATTCCCAATGCGTCGCATTGACAAGACACACAAGATTGTCGCATGCTATGTTATTGATGAAAAATAAAAGTCGTGTTCACTTGATCGTATTTTCAAACGGTCCTTTGTCCGACAGTGGTGATTATACAGTTGTGCTGCAACAGAAATTTGGTGATAACTATTTGGCTTTAATTAAAAAGGTAACACTTGAATGTATTTTATAATAAAAATATTTGCGCTTACACAATGTTAAAATAATAAAAATGTATGATGGATCGAAAAAAGTTCAAATATAGTGTTTGTGCAGATGCCAAGGTAATAATATCAACTAGTGCTGACCCTGTTTTAGCTTCCGCTTATCTTTAAAATCATCTTTCTCAAATGGAGGCTTGGTACAGAAAATGGCAGTTTAAAATTAACCAAGCCAAATCAATTCATTCAACTTTCACCCTTGAACTAGCCCTCCTATAACTCTATAGAACATTCAAATTCCTTCATCGCTAACGATTAAATAACTAGGAATAACACACAATCTTACCTCGGTACACCATGTTAAAACCAGAAGACTGCAACTAAATTTCTGGCTACGCATGCTTAAAACTCCTGGCACTAACAATAAATACACCAACCTAATCATTAGACTACTCAAGTTACTATCCATACTAAAATTATACCAATTAATGACTGGAATAATTCCAAAATCTCAAATCCTAAAAAAATACAGACGTTTTAAAATATTACCTTAAGAAAAATAACTAACTCTCCGCCATACATATCAAATCATACCTTTCACACTGATCTCCATCAAAAAACCGTCCAAATGATGCAAAATGCTCCTATAAGTACAATCGTCTGATAATTCACACAAATCAAATAATCAAGGATTTATCATCCAATGAAATTCCTGGAAATCCTCCAAGATGCTTAAAAAGGAAATGGCGCAGATACCTCTTTAAAAACAACTACCTAGTTCAATGAACTAGTCAAAAATTTCAACAGGAAGTGTCATTACTGGGTGGTTCCTTCTAACAAGTATTTAAATGTCACTGTAAAATAGCACATATTCTTATTGTACCCCAAGGTACAGATTGTACATCTCTTTAAAAAAAAAAAATATAGTGTTAATTATATTGAACGGCATCATTTTTACAGGTTTCAAAAATCGATAGTGATGCTATAATACAAAGATTGACTTCAGAAAATATAAACTGCTGCGACCAATTTCAGGATTTATTAACTAATTTGAAATCATTAAATAAAACCATTTATTTAGTGTCTAAGATTCAACCGGTAGATGGAATAATATCATTGGTGAAAAAAACGAATGGAATAAAAAATATTCGGTAAGGAAATTATAAACTGTATTTATGTCAATTAAGTAAACTACATACAGAAGTATTGGTGTTTTAGGTTTTTCTTCATGCTGGATAATGCTGTTCCTGGATTTAGTACCAGTAATCCATTTTATTCAAAACAAATAGCTAAAGACTTATTAGTTAACGTCTACCAAAATGGCCGATGGGTTACGTATAAGGAAATCAAATTCATAAATGTTATAAATACTCAAACATCGATGAAAAAGACACTTCTCGCTAACTTATCTAATACATCGTAAGTGTTTGCATTGAATGTAACTTAATCATTAAGTCTTAATGTAATTAATAATTCTTTATTGATTGTAATCATAATATAGTGTATATATTTTTTCAACGAAAACTATTGATGCCAAAATTATATGCTATGCTTATTGTTATTTAATTTAACTAAACATATAAATTAATTAGCTATAATATAATACCTAATAGAACTTTCTAATTATACCAATGTCAATACTGTCTTTCATATAAAAAACATACTAGGTATCTATGTCTTTATTATAATCGAGTAATAAAATAAACTAAATACCTATTAGAGTAGATTTATTTTGAATAACGTGTTAAAAATGTTGTTAAATTATATTTTCATGTATGATAAGATTAATTTAATGAAAAATTGTATTTGAATGATTACAGTCATTATAATATTATATTAATTTATACTTACCGCTATCACGTGTGATCCCTATTACAAACCTTTGTTTGATAAGTACACATTTCGGCAGTTAAAAATATGTATTTTATCATAGTAATCATATGCGTTGTTTTATTTTATACTATGAATTTGAACATTACGTTATTAAACAACGATCTTTATTATAATTTTAATATGTATTTTTTGGATTTTAGATTGAAAAACGTTTCTGTAAAGTATATTGGTCTGAATCCTCAAGACACGATTGCAGACACGAGATACAACAATGTCGAGTACGACGAGCTAGGACCTATTGAGTACTCCGGTCTGGCGTCTGACGGGTCTTTGATGATGGGAGTTGCGCCATTTATACCGACAGTTTCTGATATCACTGCTGATCCTATTCTGTCATGGGCAGTCCCTAAAAACATGTCCCTCGAAGAAGCATCGACCATTCCGGTGCCATATTCAATGGTAAACATAACGTTTATTCGCAGTGACATTGTTATTATAATAATATTATACACAATTATTATTATTATTATTATCATAATTATGATTGTAATTCGTTTGTACATTTTATTTCGATACATTACAGGCGTATTACATGTTGATCATAATTAGTGAGATAACCGAAGAAAATTCAGTGCTAGTACATTCTGGATTAACTGCTGTAGGACGGGCTGCCATAGACATATGTCTGGAAAAAAAATGTCAAATTTATGTCACTGTATCCGATTCTAAACAAATGGAACTGTTAAAACAGAGGTTCCCATTGGTACGTACCTATAATATGCTGAAGAGCGCATATTTTAAAATGCACGTACAGTTTTGATAAATTTTGATAAATTACGTATGAATTATAGCTTCCACGTTCAAACGTAATAATTTACGAAAAAGAGAATTTCGAAATCAAATTCCTCATGGCGAACCATAAGATGGACGTAATCATTAACTGTCTAGAAGGAGACGATTTTTACGCTACTTTTCGAGTAATTGCAGATCATGGAAAGTTTTTCCAACTGACCAAAAGTGACATGAAAAAGAAATATAAAATGGGTACAACAATATTATATAATAGTATTCAAACGTTTCTATGGATGTTAAATTTAACTATAATGTTACCTTTATATGTTTTAAAAGGTATGTTAAAATTTCTTAAATGTATATCGTTCTTCTCTATCGGCATGGACAGAATAATTGCAGAATGCGAAGAAACAAAACAGGCCATTCAAAAGTTGATTGAACAAGGCTTACATAACGGTACGATCAAACCCTTTGATCGACATGTACTGACCGGAGCGTGCACGGGAACTCAAGCTCTGGAGACCCTCGAGTGAGTATACGATAATTGATTAATAATATTATTATATTTACAGTGCAAAGTTCGTAAATTCTTATTCGTTTGACGTCGCTACGTGTTGTAGGAAATTGACTCGAGAAAACGAATTTAAACGTGTCGTGATATCCACGTCGAAAGCCATCAACGCCGGAAACGCAACACGCCAATTCCAATGTTGCCCAGATAAAGTGTATTTCGTTATCGGTAAAACCAAATCCATCACCGATAGCACCAAGTAGTTTTATACCTATATGTACCAAAATTATGTTTATAGGAAACGCGTGTGACGATTGGTTGTGTCTGGTGGAATGGTTGGCGCAAAGAGGTGCGTTGAAAGTAGTCGTGGGTTTGGAAACATATTCACTGACACCGACAGTTTCACGGAAGTTCAACATTTTCCTTGATCGTTATAAGGGAATCACCGTGCAATTAGTGTCACAGTCATTATTGGACACCGAACAATCGGCTTACGATTTATTGAACAGTTCGACAGCAACGTATCCATTGGCTGCGGTATTCTTCGTGAGCGGTGTAAGTCATCGGCATTTGAGTTTTAAGTTTTGAAAAAAAGTTGTCCAATTTCTTAAATGGCTCTGTCAGAATGTCATGGTCCATGGATAATGGATATGCACAATATAACACTACCTATTCATATATTATGTATAGGTACTATAGTTTTACTTATCATAATATTTTGGTTATTTTGTGGACTTAATTTGAAAAAAGTAGGTATATTAAAATAGTGAACTGTAGGTTTATTATTTTCTAAATGACGAGTACTTAATAATTTGTAATGAATGTATATTGGCATATAAATCCTATGATGCCCATGGCATGCGTTTTGGACGGAACATTTTAACGGATAGCGTGCTACTTGGACACTTTTTATTTATACATTTTTGACATGTGATTCAAACGCACAAACCGTACCGTCTTTAACCTATAATTTCCCCCAGACTACCACGAGGTTTAATAATATGTTGTCTGACCGTTGATATTTCAAAGGTGGAAGAAAAAATGATCAAAAACATGCAATTCGCGATGGGTCAAATCGTCACAAAACACAATCAGACAACGCTGTTCACGTGCTTATTCTGCGGTGGGGCGAAAACATGCGATCAATTAAAGTCAACTGGTGTCAACGCTCTGTGCTTGTCGTGGGGCCAGAACGGGGACAAACCTAAGCTCAACAAAATCATACCCATACTGGAGAATTTAATTCTGAAATCCAACGCTCTCACCAATGCCGTAGTCGTGTGCTCGGAACACGAGGCTGACAAATGGACACGTATGGCAATAATATTTATTTATTCGTATCGTATTACACAATGGACCGCAGTCCCAAATTACAGATAACTTAAAGATTAAACATATTGAATATACACAATAAATACAAATTTTTCAAACAAATTAACCTAGAGAAAACCATATTAATTATTCATTGTTTATTCTATAACCATAGTGCTCTGTAGGGGGATGGAGTGGCCGAGCGGACTACGGCGTCGGTTCTAACGCACACCGTCGCCGGTTCGAATCCCAGCCACGGGTGGCACGCTCTCCGGGCAGGTAACTGTTTTCACGGTGAGACCGCCATCCCCCAACGGGGCATTGCAGAAACCCATGGGTGCCCAATTAGAAATTCGGCCAAATAGGCTTCCGGACTAAGCCTTCGGATATACTCCCGAACATAGCGCCACATGAAAAAAAAAATAAAGTGCACTGTAGACAACAGAGTACATCGTCCATGTTTATGAACTTATAGATTTTAGTACCAAGGTTATAAATTACCGTTGTATGAGTACATACACTTACCTGTATATTTTTTGATTTAAGATTCTAAAGTGCTGCGGTACGACCATAACAACATATTCTTACCGAGCACCATCGACGAGCTGGAACATAACTCAAAGTACATCGCTGTCGGTAATCCAGACTTCGTGGAAGTGACTACCAAGAGCGTTTTGTACGCTGACGCCAAAGGAGCGTATCCCGTATTCGTTATGCCAGGATTCCAACCCAACTGCATGAAAAATCTGTACAACAACCTGGGCTACCCGACGTTCGAGGCCCGATATCCGTCCAAATTCGAATCAGTCAATAGCGTAGCCAGCACCCTCGTAAAAGTGAGATTCTATTGTCTACGTTAAGTCCCGTAAAAATAAATTAACACCCCTGGTTTAATTAACTCTGAAAAAATATCTCATGTACAATATTGAATATAATACGTTACATTATCACGTCACATTTCTACCAGAAAAAGTTACGAATCAAAGAAAAATTCTTAAAGTTTACTTGCAATTTGGAAAGCGTCTTATATAATAATAGTAGGTATCATCAAACTGATTTGGAACTATGGCATACAACAGTAGGGGCCTGCCAATGCAATATCCAATATTTTAGTTATTCAACATTGTCAAAATATTGCCCTTCTTTCTATTGTCGACTAGACGAATACACGTATGGTACCTATATATTTATTACTCACGAGTCCCGCGTATTATGTACAGTTTACTTTTATATGTACCTATATATATTTTACCTATGTATCCATAAAGAAAACTTTTCGTTAAAATACAAATGACTTGTTGAATAATATACATATATAAACTATATTCTGAATTCTTAACGTTAATATTGATACTTTATAAATTACTATACGAGTATGCTTAAACTAAATCTTGACGTTATAGGTACCTATAGCTATTATTTACCTGGTGGTTTATTCATATCAGAGTTATTTATATTAGTGATATATTTATATTGTACATAAGACATTTTTTTTTTAAAGATACTTTGACCGGTAATCTTGGTTTACCACCTTACCTTGTTATGATGATGACATAATGTGTTTTTAGAAACTCAGACAAATAACCGAACACCGCGCAGTTACTCTGATCGGAGAGTCTTGGGGCGGTGCAGTTGCTCTGGTAATGGCTCAAATATTGGAAACTGAAGGCATTTTGGTATCACTGTCGCTGTTGAACGGAGTACCAACAACCCTTCTTAGTTGGACCAAAAAAAATCTCCTTCTTGACGATAGCATAACCGCGTCGTTGCTTTCGAGATACTTGTCGATCGACTGTGAGGTACGAACCTGATTTACTTCATAAGATTTGAAAATGGTTTATATTAATCTTATTTTTTTTTCAACGAGATACAGATGGCCAAAAAATTTTCATCTCAACACGAATGGGACACAAACATTATCCAGCTACTTCGATCAAACAATATCACGGCCACTCGTGACGTGAGTAGCTCGTTAAACATGATGCAAACACAACTCAACACACTGATTAAACTGGAACCACTATCCAATAAGCTATTAACGATACCCCAAGTATTCGTATCCAACGAACTGTCCGACACGGCTACGGACGCCTTAAACAAAGTGAGTCGCTTTAATGTGATCGAGACAATAATAGTGATTTTTATTACTAAGCGTTATTATTTATATCTTACATCTAATGTTACAAGTTATAGTTGTATTTTCGTAATTTTTGTAATTTTTGTTTTTTTTTTTCTATAGTTTTGCATCAACGAGCCTGTTATTCACATTGTCGCCGAATCAAATTGTAGGAATATGTTGAAAGATGCAAATGTTATTAAAACGATCAATGAAAACGTAGCGTTTGATTACCCCCACAGCTCGAAGTTATCTTTGGACGACAAATACAGTCAGCACTATTATAGTACCGAAGTTCCATTAGTGTGTTAACTAAAATTTTATTTTTCAAATAACAACTGTCAATTATTTGTCAGTGGATTTGATAAATACGCATAATATACTATTTAATATTGTTTATTTATTATCGAAATAAAGCATTTCGTATTTTGAAGTCCATGGATTTTTTTTAAATTCTTGTTTCTTTTTTCTGGAGATAGACATAATAATCATAATAATAATATATTATACAAGTGCCTATTATCCATCTACATTCTACGATTTATACATATAATATATATGTACATGGTTTGTTTATAGCTATTTAAAAATATTAATGATACTTGGGCATGACAAAATTCGTCTAATCACGTAATATTTTGTATTTATGTAGTTAAAAATGTATAAAATGTTCAATTTTTATAGCAAAGATATGAAAATGTAATATAAGATTCCTCGTAAGTAAATATAGTTTATACTGAAACTAAAAATTCTAAAGAATTTATTATAAGCTTGATTTATTATTTTGACATTTTAATATCAACTTTGGATAAAATTCGATATTTAAACATAGAATAATACATGGTATTAGGTATTAGTTATTTTGTTGTAATTCAAAAATGTTCGTGGGGTCTTGACATTTTTAAGTATATTATTACACTTTATTCTTCCACCATAGTTTCATTTAGATTAATGTCTGTGTAAATTAACTAAATCTAGTCTAAAATTCGAGCTGTTAGCCACTTAACTACGGTTAATATTTTTTTTTCTAAAACTACTTTATACTAATCTAGGTACACACACAAAAAGTGGTCTGCTGCCACTTCGCCGTTAATAACTTAACGCACGATACAGTTGAACGCAATATTATTTGGACATTCATGGTAAGTTGTCGATCTCTAATCTATGTGAACGGCGACTGATAGTGACTAATATTCTCAGATGGTCATTTTACGTTAAATATCGTTTACGTTATTTACGTTTGGTCTTTGCGATCAATCATCGGTTGGTGATTGCGATCGATTGACGTATATCTGACTTGAAGTATTTTTTTGAATTGTTCTTTGTCTTCGTTTAGATTTACAACTTACCATAAATTATTTGTTTTCTTTCTCTGACCGGCGTGTAACAATTGTTGAAATTGTTATTTAGTATTTAGTAATAAATTATAACTGTTGGTACCTATGTGAAATATTATGATGATTTTAAAACCAATAAAATCAATAAAAGTCTATATATATGAGGTGATCTATCATCGATTCCCAAACTTTTACGACCACTTCACCCTTAGGAAAAAGTTGCGTGTTTTGTGAAACCCCCTGTAAAACGAATATATTACAGCAATATTATTTTATAGTAACTTTTATTTAGGTAATATTTTTTTTTCCATGTATGATATAAAATAATTTTCTCAATATTCACATACATCTGGCGGAACTCTTGAGATTTTCCCACAGAACCCTCAGGTTTCACGGAACACACGTGAAAAATCCCTGTTCTTGACAATAATCAATATTTTCAAAAAAATGGACCTGATAAACACAAATTTGTTGTATTCCAAGTGGGTCGGAGAGACAACACAAATAGGTAGAAATGGTAATAGACATAGTAATAGTATAAAGTAATACATCTAGTCATTGAGTAGAGCACTGTAATTGTGTATACTGTGTTAAATTTTAATTCAATGATAATTCATTGTGACAAAAATTACTAAGCTGAAATATCGTTAGCGTATATTATTTTGTATTATACTCGTATATTTATAAAAATTGTATTATATATTCAAAACCAAATCACATATTCTAAAGGTACCTAATAATAATTATAATATTATTTCATACAGTACCTATTACAAGCTAGTATATTATTTTTAAATCAATATTTTTCAATATATATTTTATTATTAAAATAATTTTTTGGTAAGTATAACTCGCAAAAAATAAAATTATAGTATTGTAGCAACAAAAATATTAATTAATTAATAAGTTATAATAAAATAAATTTTAAAATAGGGAGAAAGTAGATAACCATGAATGCAAATTACCAATACAAACTGAATTTGAGGAAAATGCCAAGTATCTACTCTACGTCCATTTGTTTTTGAATGACAACAAAATAAGAAAATAGTTTTTTTTTAAAAACTGGTTCAAGTTTTTCCTTCATTTTTTATTTTAATTTTGCTGATTATTTTTAAAATGACTTGGAATTTAATATTCTGATCTCTCTAAAGTACCAACTAGATCCTATTTTCTATCAGAAACTACCTTAGTTAAACGTATTATAAGCTGATTGTAAAATCATATACGAACAAGATTACATAAGAGTAATATAAGGACAATACTTTGACTGTAATTAGTAAGTGAAATTAAAAGTAAAAATAAAACATGTTACATTGTTAATGTTTTTTGAATAGGTAATTGCTTTTATATGTCACTAATACTGATAGACAAATTAGGTTAATAGAAATTTAGAATGTATTCGATTTTAACAGCAACACACATTATAATATTAATATAATTATGCTTTTACTATAATAATTATGATCGAATTAAGATTTACATTTTAATGTAGTATTTAAAAGTATTTGATAATAATTAATATTGTGCCCATTTCCAAAAAATCTGATTTCATATCAAATGTTTAGAATAACTAAAATAATTTTTGTCTTACAAAATAGAATGAAAACTCTGTTCAAAAAATCAATAACGTTTTCATTTTAAGAAAATGTTTAAATTCTAAATTCTTCCTTTACAACTGTTGGATTTGATATATTATTGTTTTTAAATTCAATACATTTTTGTCTATCAATTTTTTTCAAAACATGTAACGAAATCATTTTGTCAAAATTTATATGACAAATTCTATACAATCCTCATTTAAATACAACAAATAATTTAAAAATATCAAAGGTCATGACGCTGCAATTGTTTCATTATTGTCACTTTCCTTTCATAATATAAATAACGTATAAAATATACATAATTTAAGAGACATCGGTAATATTTACCACGATTTAATGTAAATTCTAAGGCTGTTGGAGCATAGGATATTTTAAGTAGTAAAATTTAAGAAATTGTGCAAAAATATTATTGGCAAATATTTGTCATTGTGTGAGTAGTAAATGAACTTTAGTGTGTGTAATTCATTATCTGGGCCATTATCGTGTTATCGTAAAATAACCGTTAAAATCGGTACAAGATAGCTATAAGCGGAAGATTAGTTTATGTACTTCCCGATGTTCGATTATTATTTTAAAAATATGTATGAACTCATCATCCCCCTTACTAGGTTATGTAGGAAAATTAATTTATGTTCCTTTCAAAACTGAATGTAAGTGTATAAAATAAAAATATTTTCATAATTTTTTTAAATTTTAACATATTTTAAGCCTTATTGAATATAAAAATCAAAAATCTCTTTCCTACATAACCTAGAAGAGGAGATGATGAGTTCATACATATTTTTAAAATAATAATTGGACATCGGAAAGTACATAAACTAATCTTCCGCTTATTGGTCTAAAACTACAAAAAATACGTTGTAATCAACGCATTAATAGTGAACGCTAGAATTTGTGTGTAAACTTAAAGCATTTTCTTCCATTTTAGATTCTGTGTGGAGCGATGAATATATTGATTTTACAATGATGTGTGTTTTTTTTTATTGATTTTTTTTTTTTTTGGTCTGTCATCACGGTTTGGGCCAGAAGACTGCTTCGATTTTCTTCAACAGTATCTTGTTCGATGGGAAAGTGAATCTAGTTGGTGCTTCGGGAGGTCAAATTTTTATATTCCCAATTGTCTTCAAAAGCGACGGGAAAAACAAAATAAAATAAAAGGTGGGCAAGTGGGTGTCACTCGGCGGTACAGTAGGTTACAAGTGGGTCACTATTATGGACTATGTAAAATTTGAATTCAATGATACAATATCATTGTATAAGAAAAACGATTCTGAGTGAAGACAGTGAATCAGCCTATGATATTAAAAAGTATATTTGATGATATTATTGTGAATAAAGTAATTTATATATTTACCTATTTACGTGGACTCTTGTTTTAAATTTTAGCTATAAAAGTTGAACATTTTATACATTTTTAACTACAAAATAATTATTAAATTTTAAATTTGATAAATTTTGTCGAAATTTGAACTTTAAATGCTTATAAAAAAAATTGTGACTATGCATTTTTAATATTTTTCAACTGCTATTGTAACAACATATCGGGAGCTTTGCATTACATTTTCGCGCTTTTTTACCCAACAAAAAATTAGGTTGATATTTATTGAAAAAAAAACTAAAAAAATTGAAAATGATTAATGAAAATTAAATGATAGATAATTGTCTAATAATAACGATACATGTCATATATTGGTACCTATATTACAACTACTTGGCCTTTTTTAACAATAGTGATGCGCAAATGGCCTACAAAAAAGGTCATTCATAACAATAGCGATGCGCAAACGTCCTACGCCCCCGTAGGTATGCATATCTTATTCCATATCTTTTCGAAACGTTTAATGAAGCTACAATGCTACATGTTAATGCAGTATTTTAA